>NC_071121.1:1435000-1497500 GCF_024256425.1 Clarias gariepinus
TATTCCTGCACTGTTATTACATTATACGATCACATGGCTGCATTTATTACTGCATTATTACTGCATTATTACTGCATCACTATTAACCCCATTGTTACTGCGCTTTTATTATTAATATTATTATTATTACCGCTTTTATAACTGCGGCACTCAGCGCACTGCATGGAACACTTATTGCATTTATTCCTGCACCACTACTGCATTTATTCATGCACTGTGATTACAAATTACTGCATTAATTTCTGCATTATTAATTAATTCACTACTATGTCACTACTGTGAGTCTTTCTAAACTATTACCGCATCACTACAGTGTTCGTTCCTGCACTGTTTTTATATCACACCTACAACATTACATGCATTTATTACTGCGTTATTAAGGCATTATTCCTCCATCATCATTCCTGCACTTATATCGCATCACTCCTACAGCACTCCCCAGTACATTACTGTGGTATTTTCGCATTTATTCCTCCATCACACGCTGTGTGTCTTCACTCTGTCACGCCCAGGTGAGTAGATATGAACATTTATTTTAATTAAATTATTTATATCCTTATTGTGCGTTAGTTTTATCGCGTTTTAGTGGAGAAATAAATCAATAAAGTTCCTTATTTGTAAAAAAAAAAAAAAAAAAACAGTTGATACAGTTTTGATAATCATCGCTCCGCATTAGTGATGAGCATCGTACTGATGGAGGCTTGTGCTGAGATGATGCAACGTTTTCATTCTCAGGGTGTGGAGTAAATTATGCTGTAATTTAGGATGTCTGTGTTTTGCATCAAACAATATTTTTTAGTTTTAAGTAAATTTTAAACACATACATAAAGAGAGAGAGAGAGAGAGAGAGAGAGAAAACTACCATCAGCAGCGTATTCATCAGCTGATATTTACATTATAACTGTAATTATTTATCATCCTTTTTAGTACACAGATGCCAAATGCAACATAACCACATTTCTGATTTAATAACACATTTCATTTATAATTTATTTAATATTTTAGCATTATTGCATAATGGGACCTAGAAATTCCTACATTTATAGAGAGAGAGAGAGAGAGAGAGATGCCAAAAGTGTCCACATGGGGGCAGAGTGTGGCGAGATTTCGCCTTTTTTCAGACCTCTAAAAGCTCCGATGATAAACAAGGCACACACACACACACACGTACACACACACGTACACGCACGCACACACGCACACACCAACACGCACACATATCGTGCCATCATCATGAAACGGAGCTCATGGAGGTTTTAAACAAAGACAAAAACATACAATAATAATATTAATACTATTACTAATAATAATAACAGCTGGGCACGTTTATTAATTGTCTTGCTTAGGAATGTTACTATTAATATACATGTGGATATATATATATATATATATATATTTTTAATTTATAAGGAATCAATTAGAGAATGATTTAGGATAAAGGTATATATGGTTTATACATTTTAGACTTTTAGAAGTTGTGTGTTGGGATGATTACTTATTTATTTATTTTGTTGTTTTATAAAATTTTAGGCTAGTTTTGCATGTGTGTGTGTCTGTGTGTGTGTGTGTGTGTGCGTTGATTGAGTTGTTGATTTCTTTCTTTCATTTTTCTTTCTTTTGTTATTCTATTCAATTTTAGACTAATTGCGTGTGTGTGTGTGTGTGTGTGTGTGTGTTGATAGGGATGATTAATTATTTAATTAATTCATTTTCTTATCTTCAGGCATGAAAGAATAAAAAAAGAGTTGTCCCTCATTTAAAAAAAAATCCTTATTGTGCGCTTGTTTTATCGCGTTTTAGTGAATAAATAAATAAGTAAATAAATAAATAAAGTAGGTAAATAGGCATTTATTTAGAGTTAGATTTCAGTCTAATACCTACAGTGTGTTTAGAGAGAGAGAGAGAGAGAAGCTCTGAAGCGGAGCACCAAGAACTGAAGAAGGCGGGGGGATAGTGGGCGGGGTTATGTAAATCTAGCGCTGTTCTGCGTCTCTGATAGGACTGGAGTGCGCTGTTGAGGACACACCTCCCGCGCTGACGTCACATCTCTCCGCGAGTATAAAAAGCCGGGCCAGGTTTCGGGCCGAACAAGAAGCGATCAGGAATAAAGGAGGAGCGAACGAGAGAGAGAGAGAGAGAGAGAGAGAGAGACACACACACACACACACGTTACGAAGAACGAACGCACGCACGCACGCGCGCGCACAGAAAAGCGCACGCGACAGCAGCAGGAGGAGGAGGAGCGCTCGGGCTCATAAGCGGGCACGCGGAGGAGGAGCGGGTGCGCGCTCGGTCTGTCTCTCTGCGGTGCGGAGCTGGAACACAGAGCTGCGTCTGTCTCTGCTTTAATCCTTCATTCTTTTCTTTTTGGTTTTTTTTTCCTCCTTTTTTTTCGGATTCACACCAGAGGGACTGGAGCCCTTTGTGTATTTCTTGTTTGTTTGTTTATTGTTGTTGTTTTTTATTCCTATTTATGTTCCAAGTTCGGACCTGAGATTTGTGCACTGACTTTTTTTCTTTTCTACCTCCGTTGTTTTTTTTTCTCCTACTTTTCCTTTTTATGCAAGTCGTGCACCAACTCGTGCATTATTATTATTTTTATTTTATAAAAAAAAAAGACAAGTTCCTTTGTGCTGTTAAATTTTTTTTTAATTATTATTTTAACTTTTTCCACGGCGTCGGTGTAAAAGTGGAGGACTTACCCAGAGTGTTGCATGCGCTTTGAGTAGAAGGAGAAGGAGAGGTGCGTTTTTGGCACGCTTACGCAGAAGCACACGCACAGCAGCGGAGACGCGATGAGCGCCGAGGTGCTGCCCACAAGCCCGCTCGGCCTGGTGGACTACGTCAACGACTTCGACCTGCTCAAGTTCGACGTGAAGAAAGAGGCGCTGCACGGGGTGGTCAACGGCGGGACGCGCGCCTGCCCCTCTCGTGTGCAGCAGCCCCAGGGCTCGGTGTCGTCCACCCCTCTCAGCACGCCGTGCAGCTCGGTGCCCTCGTCGCCCAGCTTCAGCCCCACTGACGAGCACAAGAGCAACCTGGAGGAGCTCTACTGGATGCCCGGTGGCGGCTACCCGCAGCACGTCGACCCTCACGCGCTGGGCCTGACGCCCGAGGACGCCGTGGAGGCCCTGATCGGGCATGCTCCACCGCCACACGTGCAGCAGCAGCAGCAACAGTTGCAGCAAGGAGGTGGTTTTGATGGTTACCGAGCTGCCATGCATCATCACCATCAACACCATCAACATCCTCACGCGCAGCACCATCCTCACGCGTACGCGACGCTTCAGCCGCACTCGGACGACCTGCACTCTCACACGCAGCAGCAACAGCATTCTCATCAGCACCACAGCCAAGACCCGGACAGCCCGTCTCCCACCTCCCCTCAGCTCCATCACCACCGCCACCACGCGCAGCACGCCACCCATCACGGCCATCACGCTCATCACCATCACCAGCAGCATCACGGCAGCGGTAGCGGCGGCGCGCTGAGCCTCCTGGGCGTCGATGAGCGCTTCTCAGACGATCAGCTCGTCTCCATGTCCGTACGCGAGCTCAACCGGCACCTGCGTGGCTTCTCCAAGGACGAGGTGGTGCGTCTGAAGCAGAAGAGGCGCACGCTCAAGAACCGTGGCTACGCGCAATCCTGCCGCTTCAAGCGCGTCCAGCAGAAGCACGTCCTCGAGAGCGAGAAGACGCAGCTCCTTAACCAGGTGGAGCAGCTCAAGCAGGAGATCGGGCGGCTGGTACGGGAGCGGGATGCCTACAAACTCAAGTGCGAGAAGCTGACATCAGCGGCCGTGGGTTCCAGCGCCGGAGCGGGTGGGTTCCGCGAGGCGGGTTCCACCAGCGACAACCCGTCTTCACCAGAGTTCTTCATGTGAGTGCTTTTCCTGGGTTCCGTCTCCGTCCTCTCCCGTGCCCAAGAGACTCCGATACTAATCGACATTATATCATGATTATTCTACTAATAACTTACAACAGCAGCTGTACTCTTCATATTAGAAAGAAAAATAACCCACAAACAATAATAATAACAGCAACAATAATAATAATATCAATAATAATAATAATGTTACTCTAATCATCTCCATCCATGAGCAAGTTTTTTAAAAATAAAACTCTTTTTTTTTTATTTAGTTTTAAATCAGAATTACAGGTTAAGGTTTTTTATTGTTTTATTTTTAAGGTGTGGTTTTGTTTTTAAACCAGAATCATGCAAGTACAATGCAAGTTTGGATTTCTTTCTTTGGAAAAGTGGTTGTTTTTAGATAAACCATAAACAAACACACACTCACACCCTGATTTTTTTTTTCTTTCATTTTGATAGCACAAAAAAAAAAAATCATTATGATCACAACGTTGAATCGAGACACAGAATCGAGACGCGTGGCACGCTGCGTGTTTGTTCAGCGCTGTAAGTGATTTATTTCTTACGTCTCTTTGATTTTTAGAGCGTTAGCATCCTGCTCAGTCGTTCAGGACGGAAAAAAAAAGACTTAATACTGATGCTAAGAAGAGAGAGAGACAGAGAGAGAGATAGAAAGGAAGAAAGAGAAAGGGAGAAAGAGAGAGATAGAGGACCTTTGGACTTTGTTTTTTTCTTTGGACTTCTCCCTCTTGGGTCCAATATGTCCTTGTTTTTTTGTCTTCAGAACAAGACAGTATGCAAAACTTTTATGCAACGTCTCATCAGTTTATTGCCTGCTTGGTTAAATAAAAGTAAAGAAAAAAAAACACACAAGATGAATATACTGCATTAAAATATTAATCCTGCATGCTGGACATGTACGGTAATAATTTCTATTTTGTACTTCCTTGTTTATTTTTTCTTTTTCGTGTATCTTAAATAGCATGTTGTTGTTGTTCTCTCTCTTTATTTGTTTGTTTGTTTTTCTCGTTTCTTCCCATCGATGATGTTTTTTTTTCTGGGACTTCAGACATGAACCAGTGGCCACATCACCAGTTACCACGGTCGTTTGTTTGTTTGTTTGTTCATTTGTTAGTTCGGCGGCTTGTAAATACATGCAACAGCAAAAAAAACAAAAAAAAAACAAGATTAACTAAATAAAAAATAAGTCCAGTGCAGCTTTTTGGATTTTAAGATTTATTTTTAAAGATTTAAAAGACTTTTCTTTTTTTTTTTTGCAGTTGCATGAAAAGTCAGCCGAGTTTGTATATCGAGTGCACTTTTTTCTTTTTCCTTTTTTTCTTTTCTTTTTTATTTTTTTGCAGACCGTCCTCAAGGAAGACATAACAAAGGGACACTCTGTGTTCAACTTGATACACTTTGCATTTGCTTCGCAAGGTCATGCAATAAGAAAGAGAAAACAAAATGCACGTTTTTACTCTCTCTCACACACATACACACACACACACACACATGCAAACCCAGGATGAAATTCCTTGAGGAGCGGTCTTCTTGCTCTGCAGACGCCGGGAGTCAAGCGTTGCTCGTGTTTCCTTTCTCATCTCGACTCGTAGCAGGAAGCGTGCAGTTTTGTTACGTTGCATAATCGATATCTCTTCTATATCGCGAGCAAATATCTACGAGTCTCATCACTTTCTACTCAAGTTGAATTTTTTTTATGGTTATTATTACTTTTACTGTCAGTTTCATGAGCTGAAAATTTCCAGAAATGAAAATGAAATCAAAGCGATTATGATTCTAACAATTTCTAAAATCAGGGGTTTGAATTAATTTTTGTTTGTTTGTTTTTCAAACTATAATTTTCACTTTCTTGTAGCGACTTTGAGCGATCAATGTTCGAGCGATCAATTGTTTAATGTTTTCCTGTAATTTTTTTTCTTCTGCCGGTCAGTTAAAAAAAAAATTAAAAAAGGATTCAGGTTTTGCAAAATAAAAAAAAATATCTCCAAATGAAAATGTTCTTATTCATGTTATTATTATTTGTATTTTTTTTATTATTATTATTATTTCTTTTCTCTCTGTTTTCTGAGATTCTGGTTCTGCTGGCCAGATGCATTATAGTTATAGTTATAGTTATGGTTTATTTTTTAATGATTAAATTAACAGAACTTGTCAGATCATATTGAATAAGCGCATGGTGCTTGCATTTAAGAACTGTTGTTAAGAAAAAGAAGAAACAAAAAAAAAAAAGAGTCATGCATTTAATCTTGTTTTTTATTTAGTTACTGATTCAACTGTGTTGAAATCAAATCTGAAACTGCAGCAGCGGGTTGTTGTTTTTGTTGGTTCATTTCCTGTCTTAATGCAAGAGGATCAATTTTCAATCCTGTTTATATATAAAATAAATGAGAGAGAGAGCGAATTGTTAAATTTGAACTTCCATTCAGGCTGGTTTCTGTTTCATCTTATTAGTTTTTGTTTTTTTGGGTTGTTGTTTTATGGAAGAAAATGGTTTCCTATTTTGCTTATTAAAGTCATTGAAATGGCCGTTGTTTTCTTCTGCTTGTTCTTTCAATTTTTTTTTTTCTGCAAAAGAATTATAACGCATCCAACATTTAAATTATTAAAAAGGAAAAAACAGTCACATGCAGAGAGAGAGAGAGAGAGAGTGAGTGAGAGTGAGAGAGAGAGAGAGAGTGAGTGAGAGAGAGAGAGAGAGAGAGAGTGTGTGAGAGAGAGAGAGGAACTTAGTAGAAAAGCAGAAACCCAAAAAACAACACTTACTTTTATGAATGATATAAATGATTAGTAATAAATTAATTAGGACTTAAACCTTAAAAAGTGAACGCGCGTGTGTGTGTGTGTGTGTGTGTGTGTGTGTGTGTGTGTGTGTGTGAGGTGGAGATTCACTTAATTCAGTTTAATTCACTGTTACACATGGACAGTGTATAAAGTCCTCTTCTACCAACACCAGGAAAAATAACACACTAGAGACTATATATATGTGTGTGTGTGTGTGTGTGTGTCTTGTTGACGTCCCCACAAGGATAGGAATATCTGACAGAAATAAATTCTTTCATTTTTATATATATATTAATAAAAGTACGGACACTTTCTCTTCGCTACTGAAGTCAGGATCAGAGATTAGATCTTAAAGAGGATAATAAGGCAGATGTGTGTGTGTGTGTGTGTGTGTGTGTGTGTGTGAGAGAGAGAGAGAGAGAGAGACGAGGCCTTCTCGGTTTTGTCCTGACCTGCCCTTTGCGCGCTGACTTGTGCACAAATCCAGCGAAGCGCGTGTGTTCAGTAAAAGGAGATCTTTGACCTCTGCAGCAGCGCGAGGCTCCGCTGTGGGAATGCTGTGATTAACCCTTTCATTACACACACACACACACACACACACACACACACACACATGTTTCAGGACTGCTTAGAACACAGTGAATTAATCAGCTGTTTAACACACAGATCAGTACGGTGTGTCTCACTCTGAGACTCTGTTTATTCACAAATCATCATCATAAGGAATAATACACACTGTGTGTGTGTGTGTGTGTGTGTGTGGGTGGGTGTATATGTGCATGTATGTGTGTGTGTGTTAGAGTGTGTGTATGTGTGTGCAAATGTGTGTCCGTGTGTGAGTGTGTATTAGTGTATGTGTGCAAATGTGTGTGTGTGTGTGTGTGTGTGTGTGTGTGTATGGTGCTAGTGTAGTATAAGACGCAGCTTCATCTCTGACTGTTAGATCTGACACTGGAGACTCCTTCCATAAGCCCCTCCCTTAGCGTGTCCTGCGTGTCGACCCTGTGAACGAGACGTTACTATAGAAACAATAAGGCAACAATTCAAAGACTGATCAACGATTTCTTTCTTTCTTTCTTTCTTTCTTTCTTTCTTTCTTTCTTTCTTTCTTTCTTTCTTTCTTTCACTTTTCACCTTCTTTCTTTTTACTGTCTCTTCTCTTTCTTTTTCTTTCCTTCCTTCTTTCTCTTTCCATTGACTCTCATTTTATCCATTTACTCTTTCTTTCCATTATCTCTTCATCTCCTCACTTTTTACTTTTTTTCTTTCTTTCTTTCTTTTTTTGTTTTTTCTTTCGTACCTTCTGTATTTTTTTCAGCCAATTTCTCTTTTTATTTTTTCTCATTTTTTCTGTCATTTTTCCATCTTCACACTTATCACCTTCTCTCTTTTTACTTTCTTTCTTTCTTTCTTTCTTGCTTCCTTTATCTTTCTCTCTTTTCATCTTCTTGCTTCTTTCTTGATTTCTTTTCATTTTACCTTCTTTCTTTTTATTCTTGCTCACTTTTTACTTTCTTTCTTTCTTTCTTTTTTTGTTTTTTCTTTCCTACCTTCTGTATTTTTTTCAGCCAATTTCTCTTTTCATTTTCTCTCATTTTTTCTGTTCTTTTTCCATCTTCACACTTATCACCTTCTCTCTTTTTACTTTCTTTCTTTCTTTCTTTCTTTCTTGCTTCATTTATCTTTCCAACTTTTCTCTTTTCATCTTCTTGCTTCTTTCTTTCTTTCTTTCTTTCTTTCTTTCTTTCTTTCTTTTCATTTCATTTTACCTTCTTTCTTTTTATTCTTGCTCACTTTTTACTTTCTTTCTTTTTTGTTTTTTCTTTCCTACCTTCTGTATTTTTTTCAGCCAATTTTTTCTTTTTCTTTTCCCTTATTTTTTCTTTCCTTTTTCCATCTTCACATTTATCACCTTCTCTCTTTTTACTTTCTCTCCTGTTTCTTTTTTTCTTTCTCTCCTCTTTCTTTCTTTCTTTCTTTCTTTCTTCCATTCTCTCTTTTCTCTGAAAGTGCTGATTTGTTCTTACTCTCACTATTAAACACAGCCCTGATTTGACTACAGAAGAGACAGGTATCCTGAACCCAGGGTGAGAGTCAGTGGTGTTTTTTTATGTCCATGAGAGAGAGAGAGAGACAGAGAAGAGGGACAAAATGAATTTAAAGACAGACAGAGAGAGAAGGACTGACAAACTCAGAGAGAAAGAAAGTGACAGAGAGCGAGTGAGAGAGACAGTGAGAGGTAGAAAGAGACACAGACAAAAAGAGAGATAGATAGGGAGAGAGTGAGAGACAGAGAAAAAAAGCTGCAAGGGGAGAGTCAGAGAGACAGATAGAGACAAAAAGAGAGAGCGAGAGAGACACATGCGGAGAGAGAGAGAGAGAGAGAGAGAGATCCAGTGTGTTCTCGTTGGTGTTCAGTTTCAGGTGTTAGAATATTATCTGCTGTGTGTCTGCACATTCTCAAGGGCAGACCGGCGATCACACCCCATACACCAGCCGTGCGCATTACACTTTCACTGCGTTACACACACACACACACACACTTAATGCCGCAGCCAGTCAATGCTGATCCGTGTTTAACTCTCCAACACTAACTGACTTTTTAAATTTTGAATTCCAACTGTCACTTCATGATGTCACTACAGCCGACCAATCAGCAGCAGCGATTCTCTCTCTCTCTCTCTCTCTCTCTCTCTCTCACACACACACACACTAGGATGACAGACGCTTCTTCCTCTCGTCTCTTTTCCTTTTTTATTACATTTTTATATTTCATATATTCATTTGCTTTTTTCATTCTTTCTTTTCACTTTGTTTTTCTACCTAACTTCTGCCTTTTATCTTTCTTTCTTGCTTTTCCTTCATGTTCTTTCTATCATTTATTTGCTTCTCTCTCTTCTTCTTCTTCTTCTTCCTTATTACTTTAGATCATTCCATGTACTGTTTATAAAAAGTAAATGTCTGTGACTGTAAGCCTAGTAGTTAAGGTGTGTGTGTGTGAGAGAGAGAGAGAGAGAGAGAGAGAGAGTGTAAAGGTAAGGGCTCTCTTTTGACACTTGGGTCAAAGGTCAAGCTGTTTAAAGCTCTGTAGATGTGAAAAACAATTTCATCAATACAAGCTGTCAACACGCCATATAGTACGTGAGTGTGTGTGTGTGTGTGTGTGTGTGTGTGTGTCATAGTCCTTATGCACTGTACCTTATTATGATATGCTTTACTACTCTCCCTTGCTTTGCTGTACTTTTCCTATGATCCATGTTGCTACACATTACTATGTGATATTCTTCTCAACAGTTAGTACTAATTTCAGAGGCGTGAAATTATTGAGCTGCACCAAGCAAAGAAAACAACTAAGGAGATTTAAAATGACTGGAACTGGGTTCAAAACATTCAGCACAACCTGGAAGGACAGGAGATATCAGAGTTATGATTAGTAGTGAAAGTAAAAGCATTTCCCTGTGTGATGAGAGCTCACAGGATCGGGACTAAACAGCTGTGTGTCCATAAGAAAACCACTTGTTAGTGAAACACACCAGGGAAAAAGAGGCTTCAGTTTGTTAGGGAACATAAAGACTGGACTTTGGAGAGATGGAGAAAGGTCATGTGACCTGATGAGTCCAGACTGAGCCTATATCAGAGTGATGGGCGTGTCAGGGTGAGAAGGGAAGGACATGAAGCGATGCTCCCATCATGCATAGTGTCCACTGTACAAGCCTCTGGAGACAGTGTTATGATCTGGGGTTGATCAGTTACTCAGGTCTAGACTCAGTAACGTTATGGGGCAATAAAATGAAGTCAGCTGACCACCTGAATGTACTGAACCACCAGAGGATCACATCTATGGAGGGTTTCTTCTTCCCTGATGTCACGGCTGTATTCTAGAGTGGTTCTGGGACCACGAGGAATCATTTTCACACATTAAAGCTGCTGGAGGCCATTCATGAGGATATTTTGCACAATAAGAGCAAAATGGGGTGGTGCATCATTGATCAGTCTGTTTCCGCATTTATAAGGCAGGAACTGCAGTTAGTTACATACAAGATGTGAAAGGATCATATACACGTCCTGCTAATGCAAGAATGCTTTGGGTTTACTGTCTTTTTAGCACCGTAGTGCTCAACATCGACAGTAGAAAATCAATTAGACTCACTGCTGGTTTTGTTTAATCAGCCTTCAAATTGGTATTGATCGGCCGCTTCCTCATTACAGCCGCGCTCGGCTCTCAGCTCTCGACTCTCAGCTCTTGACACTTAGCTCTCGACTCTCAGCTCCCAGCTCTCAGTTCTCGACTCTCTGTTCTCAGCTTTGGACTCCAAGCTCTCGAATCTCAGTTCTGGACTCCCAGCTCCAGCTCTCAGCTCTGCTTGAGGTCATTGCAGCCATTTCTGTTCCTGGTACATACAGAGGTTGGCTGTTGCCAAGGGTGTTGCCTAAATTTTAAAAGTTGTGTTAAAAGTTCAATAGAATTGCTTGGGTCAGAGGTAGCTCAGAGGTTGAAGAGTTGGACTGCTGATCAGAATGTTCTCAGTTCAAGTCCCACCCCTACCAAGTTGCTACTGTTGGGCCCTTAATCCTCAGATGTATAATGAAATAAAAAGGTAAGTCATTCTGGAAATAAATACAAGTTTAAACTGTAAAAAAAACAACAACTATAACCTATTGTAAATTATTTTAATATAAAAATTGCGTGTTTCTTTAAAATCTTCCTGTTTCTGACATTCCATGCAAACTTGATGTCAGTTGTTCCTATAGCAACACACTAAATGCATACGCTAATGGCTAAAACAGGTGGTTTGCACATGCCCTTATATCCGCTGTGTTGCAAGGAGGTCAGGAAGTTATATTTTTACATAAAAATCATGAATAGAAACTTGCAATATGCCTCGGATTTGTCTGTTTACGGCTGCACCAATCGGTCCAGTAGAGAATCCACCAGGAGTTTTTATTGAGCACCGCAGGTAGCTGGTCATAAGGGGGTCAGGGAGGGGGGCAAAACTGAACAAAAAGCGCTGACAAGTACCATCATCTGTGAGCGGAGTCAGATTTGTGTGTGTGTGTGTGTGTGTGCGTGAGCGTGTGATTAAACGTTAGGTTAGCATGTTGCATGTATCCAGGTGCGTATATTCATCCAGTCCATCAGTGCTAGTCACTCTGTGCAACTTGCACACACTCGTATAAAGTTAAGGAATTCAAATACAAACTCCAAACACACACACACACACACACACACACACACGCACACACACACACTATTCGTCAGGGCTTATGATGAACCGCCATTTTATTCTCCTTAATCAAATAGCTGCACAGGAAAACTGGGCCTGAGGGATGGACTGCAGCTGTGAGACGGATGTGTGTGTGTGTGTGTGTGTGAGAGACAGAGAGAGAGTATGTGTGTGTGTGTGTTTCTCCGGTTCTGCATTTTATTTTGGAGCTGTTTTTAGATTTCCTCATTCGGAGTTGCCACAGTCGTTCTCTCTGCCAACATCTGCAAGCGGTTTGGAGACGTGAAGCGGCGAGAGTGAATAAAGAGCGAGAGAACTCTCACATGGACAGCAGAGATTCTCTCTCTCTCTTTCGCTCTCCCTCTCTCTCACCCTCTCTTTTCTTCTTTCTCCCTCTCTTTCCCTCTCTCTCTCTCTTTATGTCCTCTAATGATGTTCATCCCTCTCCCTTTTCTTTCATCCTATTTTTATCCTTCTCTTTTTCTCTTTTCCCTTTGGCCTGCTTCTGTTTCTACTTCTGCTTCTCCCCATTTTATGGGATCCAAGATTAAAACTCTCTGAGACTGACAGGCACAGACCTGCCACGCCTCCTCCGCTAAGGTGAGCAGAAAGAGAACAGAGGCCACGCCCTCTTTACTGAAATCCACAGGTGGAGAACTCTCGCCTCCTTCACTAAGACCAACAGGAAGATATAGAGGCCACGCCTCCTTCATTAAGGCTATAAGATATAGAGGCCACGCCTCCTTCACTAAGACCAACAGGAAGATATAGAGGCCACGCCTCCTTCATTAAGGCTATAAGATATAGAGGCCACGCCTCCTTCATTAAGGCTATAAGATATAGAGGCCACGCCTTATTTACTAAGACCAACAGGAAGATGTAAAGGCTATGCCTCCTTCATTAAGACAGACAGGAAGAATTAGAGGCCACGCCTCCTTCATCAAGGCTATAAGATATAGAGGCCACGCCTCCTTCACTAAGACCAACAGGAAGATATAGAGGCCACGCCTCCTTCATTAGGGCTATAAGATATGGAGGCCACGCCTCCTTCACTAAGACCAACAGGAAGATATAAAGGCCACGCCTCCTTCATTAAGGCTATAAGATATAGAGGCCACGCCTCCTTCACTAAGACCAACAGGAAGATATATATCCCAGGTTTTTTTTTAAATAGGCTATAAGACAGCAAGGCCACGCCTTCTTCACTAGAATGACAAGAAGATATAGAAGCCACACCTCCTTCATTAAGACTGTCAGGAGACAGAGAGTCCACACCTCCTTTGGTAAGATTGACAGGAAGACAGAGAGGTCATTAAGACCATCAGAAACCACACCTTCTTTGCTAAAACTGACTAAATCCGCGGCTCTTTTGACAGGCATACAGGCCACACCCCTTAACTGAAATTAGACCAGGGTGCATGCGTTAAGCCTTTTAAAGCAAGCGTCTGTGTGTGTGTGTGTGTGTGTGCCCATTTCTGAGTAACTGAGCTAACGGTTAGCATCAGGGGATTGACCCAGATTGTGTAAGTGGCATCATAAAGGAGGAGCTTTGAAGGGATTACGCTGTTTATGTGGATTATGAAACGTACACACACTCCCTGTTTGGGCTAATGAGGCACAGCCCGCTGTGAGATTTACACACGGTTAAATGCTAACAGGTGTCCGAGCTAAGCTCCGATCCTGGCAGTTTCCTTAACAGCTGTTTAAAGGAACAGTCCAGCCATTTTGTTCAGCGTTCCTCTTAAAACTAATTCGTTAGCTTTGCTAAGATGTAGCATGACTTAATTTGACACTGCAAACATAAAGCAAATGCAGCTAACAAGTAACGGGAATTAGCCAGTACGCTACGTCTACAGTAGCACCAATAAACTTCGACATAAAACTGTGTTAACTGACAGAAAACGGTCTAAACCGCTCTATCTCTGCCATATTGTTAGCATTTTGCTAATATTGGTACTTTCTGCATTAAATGACAAATAAATGTTAAAACCTGAGGTAAAAGCTAATGCTAATGTCATCCAGGTCATGAAACAATAAAGGCACAGGTCTTAAACTGGTCTGAGGTGAAAATAACGCGGCTTGGATGTTAACCTAATTTACGAAATAACTTAAATTAACAAAATCTTAATGAGATAGTTAGCATGCTAATTCATGGAAGCATAGCTAGCCTGTTAGCATTTTGTCAAGGTGTTATTCAATTAATCTCTAGTACAAGTAGAATGTGTGTCCGGTTCTCACTGGAGTAGCTAGTGTGGAGGACAGGAGGGTGACCCATGCTGTGTCGCGCACGTGTGTGTGTGTGCGTGTGTGTATAAAACTCTTAATCACAACGATTACACTTTATGAGATCTCTGATCTGTATGAGATCAGAGTGCAGGCACCACACACACACACACACACACACACACTGTCTGAACAAAACCTGTCATGGATCTCTGTCCATCTTTCTCTTTTTAATGTTCTTTCTTTCTTTCTTTCTTTCTTTCTTTCTCTTTCTTCTCATCCCTCTCTTTTTCTATCCCCTCATGTTCTGCATCTCTTTCTTTCCTATTCTCTCTTATCTACCTCTTTTTCTTCTTTTTTTTCTTCTTTTCTTCTCTTCGTCTACCCATCTCCCTTCATCTCTTTTTTTACTCCTTCTCATCCTTTCCTATGCTTTTCTTTTCCTTTCTCGCTTTCATTCCTTCCGTGCCCTCTTGTTCTCAATCACTTCCTCTCTATTTCATCTCTTCTTACTTTGTTTCAGCCTTCTACTTTAACTTTGACTCTCTTGTTCTATCAATTCATCTTTTTACTATCAATCCCTCTATTCATTATTTCCCACCTAACATTCTTTCTTTTTTTCCTTTTTATTAATCTGTTTCTCCCCTAGCATCTTTCCTTTACATTTTTGTGTTAGATCTTTTACTGTCACCCTCTAACTTATATTCAATTTTTTCATCCATCCTTCTCCTCCTTTGAACTTTACTGCTTACAGTTACAGCAGTTACAAGCACTTCTTCACTCCTCTCTTCTTCACTGTTCACATCCTCTGCCTCTTCTTTTCTTTCTTCATCCTCAACACATATTACCTCATTTTACCTCTTTTGCTTTTTCTCTCTCTTTATTCCACATTACCCCCCCCTCCCCGCCCTGCCCCGCCCCTTTATGCCCTTGGTGTCCAGCTGTGGATGAGAAAGAAGGAGAAACAGAGATGGATGGAGACACAACAGGACTACCAGAGGATGAATGAGTGTGAAGCCACTCTTTCTCTTTCTATCTGTCTCTCGGATGGATAGCAGAGGGACGAGTGGAGGCAGAAGGGGGTCGTCAGCACCCAGCAAGGCTCTAATTGAATAGGGGAGAAGAGAAAGGTGGGGTAAAAATATCCACCTATTTATACTGCAGTGTCTTTAGGCTCAGAGGGAGAACTACGTCACACATACACACACATACACGCACGCACACACACGCACGCACACACACACACACACACACACACACACACACACACACACACACACACACACACACAGCTCACATCAACCTCCTCTCTCTAACTTTAAAGGAGTAGTCCAATGTTTTCCAACTTTATTTCTTCATATGTGTGTGTGTGTGTGCGTGTGTGATTGTGTGTAAGTGTGCACAGCTGTAATGGACATTGCAGGGCAGCTGTGTAAGTGAGATGTTGTCATTTTAGCATTAATTTATTTAATGGATGTCCGAATGTTAGCTCATGTCATAATTACGAGGGGCGTTCGAGTCAAGGCAGGACTTTTTTTAAAAATCAATTATGTAATAGTTGAATGTAGAGTTTTAGAATTAGAACTTAAAGTAGAATGTGTGTCTGTTTTTTTTTAAAGGTTAAACGTAAAGTTGAATAGCATGATGCTCTGTGTCATGCTATTAGGGAAAAATAATCAACCAAAGTGATGAACCGGATTCACGGTTAGCTTCCTGACAAGAACGCCACTATATACTTGTTTATCCTGCTGTTATTAGAGCTTCCTCTGAATGAGCAGCCGCCTGAGCTGCTGTTCTAGGAAATTAATCAACACCAGTAATTCTGACCAATCAGAATCCAGAATGTAGCTGTGATGTAATCTGGAATTTGAATAATGAATTATTTCCTCTTCTTGATGATGACTTGCTTAAGAGACATTTGCATATAATATGTACCAATTAAGTAATTAGGCATTTAATATGATTAATTAATGTAAACACTTTAACGTGATTAAAGTTTAAATTTAACATTTAAAGAGACTTGACATTCCTGGTTTGTTGTAAAGTCTGATATTTGACTTGAGTTTAAACAGGAAGTGGATAACGACTTCTCTTCACTGCCTTCACTGTAAACTATGTGAGATTGGAACACGACCCAATTGAGCTCCAGTGAACAGGAAGGGAAAGTGTGTTATGAAAGAACAACAGTGAGTGAGGCCCTGAGAGTGGTCTCTCTCTCTCTCTCTCTCTCTCTCTCTCTCTCACACACACACACACACACACACACGCACACACACACACACACACACACACACACACACACACACACACAGAAAAAGATGTGTACGTAATAACACACTGGTGTGAATGTGCCTCTGCATGTTATTACTCTCATTTCTGTGTGTGTGTGTGTGTGTGTGTGTGTGTATGTTTGTGCACACGCCTGGGTGTAGGAGACCACTCTCAGTGTCTCAACTTTTTAACTGCTGTTTTCTTTTCTCTATTCCGATTTCTTTTTCTTTTCAGTCTCTTCTCGAGGGCTTTTCAGCACAAGGGCACCTTTGTGCAGAACGGACAAGTGCACACATGCTGAGTCAGTCTCTCTCTCTCTCTCTCTCTCACACACACACACACACACACACACACACTCTCTGTTTGAAGGTGATCCAGCGCTCTGCTCCCTCTTTGTGCCTCGGCCAATCAGCAGCAGCTTGAATGCAAACCCGGCTCCACACACCTTCTCATTACAATCAAAAAAGTCAAATTGAACAGAGCAACAAAAAAAAAAAGAGGGGTGGGGTTCGTTAATCGAGGGATGTATTGGGAAGGGGATAGGGTTATTTAAAGTAGTCAAGGGATGTGTGGGAAAGAGGGCGTGGCTCTATAATATAGTCAACTGATGTGTAGGAAGGAGGTGGGGTTATATGATGTAATCGAGGGATGTGTGAGAAAGTGGGTGGGGCTATATAATGTAGTCAAGGGATGTGTAGGAAGGGGGTGGGGCTATATAATGTAACCACTGGATGTGTGAGAAAGTGGGCAGAGTTATATAATATAGTTATGGATGCATTAGAAAATGGGTGGGGTTATATAATTTAGTCAAGGGATATGAGAGAAAGGGGCGGAGTTATATAATGGCATTGTGGGATGTATTGGAAAGGGGATACTGAGTTACTGTATATAATGTAATCTAGGGATATTTTCAAAAAATGTGTAGAAAAAAAGTTCTTTTTCATTCTGTAAAATTTCATTCTCTAAAAACAAAATAGGTTCTTGCGGTTAATTTTTTGTTGCTGTTGCTTTTTTCCACATTTCTATATATATTTTTTGACTTTTAAACTGAAGAAATCCTGCAGGAGTAAGACTGATAATATAATTTGAGAAAAAAAAACACTTTGAGCTCTTTGCAAATAAAAAATATTTAAGAAAAGTTTCATGTCGCGACTTTAACGAGCGAGCCTGTAGTTTTATAGACAGCGTTTTATAAAAAGTTTGTTAAATTTCTTCCAAACTTTATAACTTTGGCAACAAAAGAAAAGGAGAGAGAGAGAGAGAGAGAAAGAGAGAGAGAGAGCAAAATGCAGAGAAATAGAAAGACAAGAATCGAGAAAGAAAAACAGAGTTAGAAGAAGAAAGACTGGGAGAGAAAAAGACAGAGAAGAAGATGAAGATCAGGAGCGAGAGAGAGCATGAAGGCATCTCAGGGAGCTTTTCCTCGACCTGCTCATCAGGGTCAATCTGATCATTACGATTCGTGAGTAGAGAGACAGACATGTAGCGAGATAAAGAAAATAGAATAGAAAGAGGAAGAGAAAGAGTGAAATAAAGAGAGAAGGGAAGGAGTCGGGCGTAGGAGTAGGGTGTGGAGGAGAGCGGTGCGAAAACAGAGGGAGAAAGTGAAATGGACGGAGAAAGTGAAAAAGAAGGGAGAGAAACAGGAAGCATGGAGGAAGAGAAAGAGAGAAAGAGAGAAAGTAAAGTGGAAGGGAGAAAAGGAGAAGAGAGGGAAGGAGGGAGGAAGAGAGGAAAGGAGGAAGGGGTGATGAAAAGAAAAGTAAAATAAAATCAGTGAAGAAACAAAGGAGAGGTGTGACGTTTAGAGGAGGAAAAGATTTTAGACTGGATCGCTTTCTTTCTTTCTCTCTCTCTTTCTTTCTCCCTCAGGGTGACATCCTCAGTAACCTGCCTAACTTGTTTCTACAGTGCCCACATGTTCAGACACACACACTCACACAAACACACACACACACACACACACACTCACACACACTGGAGCGGTAAATTCCTCCACTGCTAAACAAACCCTCCAGTCCCAGTGTTGATTTTAGCAGCCAAAAGCTTTTATCCTGTGTGTGTGTGTGTGTGTGTGTGTGTGTGTAAAAAAAAACATGATAAGAGATAAAAAAAAAAACTAAGAAGCACTGGCTTGGACAAATCAAGGTTCAGAAAAGCTTGGGCCAAAGATGCAACAAGTGAGACATGAGGAGCCTCCGGTGAGGCATAGAAAGCCCCAGGTGAGACATAAAGAGCCCTAGGTGAGGCACAAGGAGCCCTAGGTGAGGCATGAGAAGGCATGAGAAGATGAGGCATGATGAGCCCCAGGTGGGACATAAAGAGCCCAAGGTGAGGGATGAGGAGCCCCAGGTGAGACATAAAGATCCCCAGGTGAGGCACAAGGAGCCCTAGGTGAGGTATAAGAAGCTCCAGGTGAAGCAGAAGATTGCACAAGGAGCCCTAGGTGAGGTATAAGAAGCCCCAGGTGAAGCATGGGAAGCTCCAGGTGAAGCAGAAGATTGCACAAGAAGCCCTAGGTGAGGCATGAGAAGTCCCAGATGGGGCATGAAGTAAGGCATAAGAAGATGAGGCATGAGAAGCACCAGGAAAGGCATGAGAAGCGAGGTGAGGTGAGAAGCCTAAGTGAGGTGTTAGAAGTACCAGGTGAGGCATGAATTGAGACACCTGGAGCCCCTAGTAAGGCATGAGAAAGCATGAGAAGATGAGGCATGAGAAGCACCAGAAAAGGCATGAAGAGGCATGAGTAGCCATAGCTGAGGTGAGAAACCCCAGGTTTCACATGAGAAGCCCCAGGTGAGGCATGAAGTGAGGCATCTGGAGCTCCAGGTGAGCTATGAGAAAGCATGAGAAGAGTCATGAGAAGCACCAGTTTGGATCTTGTCCTGAGAAGATGGGCATATTGGGCATTAGCAATGCCAGGTTGGGCAGAAAAGCCTGGGATTAAGTGAAAAAAGCCACCAGCTGGGCATGGGAAGGGCAATCATGTTAAAGAGAAGAGGATCAGTGTTAATAACAGAGTGTTGGATAATCAGCTGTTAGTGTTTAATTGCAACGTTAAACAGAAAGAAATACAGGCAGCTGGAGTGGGTGGAGCCAAGTGACATCATCACATAATCTCCTCTACCTTTCTCTGTATCTCTCTTTTATCTCTGTATATAGACAGAATAATCATTTATTTCATTCTCTCTCTCTCTCTCTCTCTCAGCTACTTAACTCCATATTCATGACACATCATTTTGGGAATTAATGAAGCATCGCCCCACTCATGATCTACTCTCTCCCTCTCCCACACACACACACACACACACACACACACACACGCTAGAGGCTTTCCACTCTAATACAAACTGTGTTCCTTCAATTATTTACTGAATGGATCATTGACTCATTGACTGAATGAATCATTTATAAATGAATCATTGATTCTTTGATTCCATCACTGATTCACTGATTGATTCTCTGAATCATTTTTGTGATTAAGAGACTCTTCTACCGTAAATGTGTATGAATCCTGTCTTCCTGTCTCTCTTCTGTGTGTGTGTGTGTGTGTGTGTGTGTGTGTGTGTGTGTGTGTGGCAGGCATGTTGGCACAGTAACAGCGTCCATTGCCGTTATCTGTTGGAGCAGCAGGATCATCAGAGGATATCCAGCCTTTCCTCTTCCTTTGCCTTTTACACTGTCACACACACACACACACACACACACACAATCATTAAAATCAGCTGTTGCACTAGCAGACAAGTAGATTTCTCACTCAAAGATCTTTCCATTTTAGATCTTCTTTCTTTCTTTATTTATTTTTCTTTCTTTTTCTTTCTTTCTTTTTCTTTCTTCTCTTTAACTCTCAGAACTGTGATACAGGAAATTTAGTTTGTCTTGCTCAGTGACCCTCATGTTGACCTTGGACCCCTTAATTACAGGGCTAGGTGATTACATCACTGATGGGATCTGTGTGTGTGTGTGTGTGTGTGTGTGTTCGTCCTCGGGGGTTTTTAAGACGTGAGTGTGTCTCAAAGGGCAGGAAAGAGGCTGTGTTCAGGGTCACAGTGATAAACCTGACCTGAGCTGAGAGAGAGAGAGAGATGAAGAGAGAGAGAGACAGAGGGACAGGCAGATGGAGGGATGGAGGGATGGAGATAGTGAACATCCTCAGAAGCTTCCTGTTTCCTGGAGGCCTTTGGATTCGACTTCCTATTTCAGCAGCCATTAGAAATCACCTGTGCAGAGAAACAGCACTTCCTTATACACACACCTGTGTGTGTGTGTGTGTGTGTGAGAGAGATCTGTTGAAAACCTTTAACAATGAAGAAATTATCCGTGTGTATTTTTTTTTACTGAATCAAGTATTTCTTTCTTTATCCTTCTGTGGTTTTATCTTTACATTTACATTTAGGCATTTGACCATCTTTATTCTTGTTTGTTTGTTTATTCTTTTTTTTCTTTATTTATTTTTGCCAGCATATTTATTTCAGATTTAATCATTTTTGTTATTTTAATTTTCATATATGCAAAAAAAAAATTTCTGAATTTTTTTTCAAGGTCTCCTGTCACCTGTCAGTCTTTCTGAAGAAGGCGTGGCCTCTGTATCTGTCAGTCTCACTAAAGAGGCGTGGCCTCTGTATCTGGCAGTCTTTCTGAAGGAGGCGTGGTCTTTGTATCTGTCAGGCTCAGTAAAGGAGGCGTGGACTCTGTATCTGTCAGTCTTTCTGAAGGAGGCGTGGCCTCTGTATCTGTCAGTCTCAGTAAAGGAGGCGTGGCCTCTGTATCTGTCAGTTTTTCTGAAGGAGGCGTGGCCTCTGTATCTGTCAGTCTCACTAAAGGAGGCGTGGCCTCTGTATCTGTCAGTCTTTCTGAAGGAGGCGTGGCCTCTGTATCTGTCAGTCTCAGTAAAGGAGGCGTGGACTCTGTATCTGTCAGTCTTTCTGAAGGAGGCGTGGCCTCTGTATCTGTCAGTCTCAGTAAAGGAGGCGTGGCCTCTGTATCTGTCAGTCTTTGTAAAAGAGGCGTGGCCTCTGTACTTATCAGTCTCAATGAAGGAAGCGTGGTCTTTGTATCTGTCAATCTTTGTGAAGGAGGCGTGGTCTCTGTATTTATCAGTCTCTGTGAAGGAGGTGTGGCCTCCGTACCTGTCAGTCTCTGTGAAGGAGGCGTGGCCTCTGTATCTGTCAGTCTCAGTGAAGGGGGTGTGGCCTCCATGGAAAGACAGACATCTATGTTATACAGGATTTTTCTTTCTATGGAGAGTTCTCCAGATGTTTCCAGGCAAATCTACCTCACTCTCTCCAACCACTTCCTGTTCAACAGGAAAAAGAGACAGAGAGACAGAGAGAGAGACAGAGAGAGAGAGAGAGAGAGAGAGACAGAGAGAGAGGGAGACTTTTTTTTTGACTTTTTACGATCCTTTATTTTACAAATTTTGTTGTATAAAAATAGAATGAGGATAGATTGATTAAAAATGAGTGAGTAAATAGATAAATAAATAAATAAATAAATAAATAAGACATTTTTTAGACATTGTAATTATTCTTTTAAACATACATAGTTATTGTGTTTGTTTTTTTCCTTTTGTGTTCTTTTTTCAGTTTAAGTTTGGTGTAAAAATTAGTTCATTATCTTCTACTGAACACAGGGTCTCTCCACAACACCATATTGTTTTAAACATGTCCATGTCTTTCATGTTTTTGTAGAAATTGAAATCGATTAAAATTCTTGATTTAATAAGTCTGGAGAAGATCTTTTGGGGGTCACAGTCTGTGCTTTGTGCCAACTTATTTTTTCTGCTTATATATATTGCCATTTTGGCTTGGCCAATGGTAAAATTAATAAGCTGGCATTTAAAACTCTTTCTCCGGACATATTTAAAACCAAGAATAAAAAACTGGTGACTAAAATCTACATGCAGTGGTAAAAAAATGCGTTTTAAAAGTTTAAACAAGGGCGACAATCTGGAACAATGTATAAAAGCATGAAAAACAGTTTCTCTCTGTGAACAAAAGGGGCATTCTTGTGTTATTTCTGGATTTAAAATAGAGATAAAAGAGTTCACAGAGACAATTCCATGTAAAATCCTCCATTGGAGGTCAGCAAACTTTTTGGTTAATGGTGGTTTATACAGTGCTCTCCACTCTGGTTTAATATCATTATTAAAACCCAGTTCAGTGCGCCATGGGGTGTCCACCCTCCCATTCAGTTTTTTCTTGTTTAAAACCTTCACACAAGCTTTGTACAGAACCTTACCAGACACTGTCTCAAAGTTCATCTCGTCCTCACCCTTGTGCTCCAGGAGGGGGCCGCCGTATCCCTCTAGGTCTGGAGTTATGATCAGCTGTGGAAAGGGTTCCTCTTCTGTAGAGCTGGTCTCGTTTCTTGTATATTCCATCAGCTGACCTCGTTCCTCCGACGTTAGGGTGGTTCTCCATCGATGCAGGAGTTGGTTGGCGACCCGTTGAGACCGGAGTCCCATGTGTGCTGCCAAGTCCTCTGCTCGAGACAGGTCTGTTCCAGTGATGTTTACCAGCTGCCGGAGTGTCACGATCCCTGCGGAGACCAGGGTCTTGGATAGTGCTGGGGTGGTTTCACTAGAGATGTCTAGATGTCCTCCACAGACTAGGGGCTCCTCCAGCAGCCAGTGTAAGGTTCTGTTTCCTTTTGCTTGTTTTTTAAAAAAGTTCCAAATTTTAAAAAGTCTTTGATAAAAAACTGGTAATCCAGTCGTGTCCAGTGCTGTGGGGTCCATTAAAAACAGAGATCTGTCCAGTCCGAGTCCTCCCACCGTGCGTAGGAGTGTGAAGGCTGCTGCTCTCCATCCTTCGTCACTGGCACCGGTGAGGAGTCTCTGGATGAACTGCAGACGGAAGGCTGCAGTTCTGCTGGCTAGCTGCACCAGGCCCTGACCTCCTTCCTCTTTAGGCAGGTGAAGCAGGCTTTGTGGTATCCAATGCAGTTTGTCCCAGAAGAAATCTACCAGTAGGGCCTGTATGCTCGCTAGCAGGTTTGGTGGTGGGTCCATACATGCCAGTTTATGCCACAGGGACGATGCTGCTAGGTTGTTGATGACCAGCACTCGTCCTCTGTAAGACATTTTTGGGACCAACCACTTCCATCTGTTCAGTCTGCCTTTTATGCGTTCAACAATACCCTCCCAGTTTTTGTTTAAAAACTCAGCACTACCCAAGTAGACACCCAAGTATTTAAAACCGCTCTTTTTCCACATTAAACCCCCTGGTAGTGTGGGCTGTTCGCCTCCCCATTCTCCTACTAAAATAGCTTCGCTTTTGTTCCAGTTGATTTTAGCCGATGATAAAATCTTAAAATCTTCTAAAACGTCAGTTAAAAAAGTCACATCCATCTGTGTGTTCACCATTACAGCTAGATCATCGGCATAAGCTGAAAGACAGGTTAAAATATTAAAATGAGGTATATTAAAACCAGAAAGCTGATCTCTCAGTTTGCATAAAAGAGGTTCTATTGCCAAGGAATATAGCATGCCTGATAGAGAGCAGCCCTGTCTAATGCCTCTGTGTACTTTGAAAGGAACACATAAACCACCATTAACCTTCAGTACACTCTCAATGTCACTATACAATGTTTTGATCATGGCTGTGAAACCTGGGTTGAACCCAAAGCTTTCCAGCACCTTCCACAAATATTCGTGTTCAACCCGGTCAAAAGCCTTTTCCTGGTCCAGCAAAATAAGACCAGTCTTTAAATCCAAAAGTCTAGAGACATCCAAAATATCACGAATTAAATGTATGTTATCAAAGATAGACCTACCAGGCACGCAGTACGTCTGGTCGTGATGAATGATCTGCTCCAGTACCTTTGTCAGTCTTGAGGCTAATGCTTTCGAGAGTAGTTTGTAGTCAGTGCACAGCAGTGATACCGGGCGCCAGTTTCCCAGGTGGGTCAGGTCTCCCTTTTTTGGCAGTAAGGTCAGGACAGCCCTCCTGCAGCTCACCGGGAGCTTTCCTCCTTTCACGCTGTCCTGCAACACCTCTACTACATCCTGTCCTATTACTGACCAAAAAGTTTTGTAGAACTCTGCAGGGAGACCGTCTATACCTGGCGCCCGCCCGTTCTTCAGACCTTGGAGAGCCTCCTGAATCTCTGCCAGCGTCAGTTCTGTTGCCATGTCTGTGGCCGTTTGTTCTGACAATTTGGGCAGATTTTTTAAAAAGGTCTCCTCCACTGCATGTGCTTCCGACCACTCACTACTATACAGCTTTGAGTAGAAGCTGTTTGTCTGCTTGCGAATTTCAGTGGGCTCTGATACGAGATCCCCTGATTCTGATCGCACAGCATGTATGATTCTTTTCTGTCCATTTTTTTGTTCTAGACCAAAAAAGAACTTGGAAGGAGCATCCATTTCCGTAGCATGTTTAAAACGTGAGCGGACCAGCGCCCCCTGTGCTGCAGTGCCCAGCAGGTCGTTCATTACAGCTTTTTTGTTTTTGAGGCTTTCAATATTTCCTCGATCTCCTGTGGTCTCCAAACTCTGGAGCTCCACTATTTCGGTCTCTAGAGCTCTCATTGATCTAACAATGTCTTTTGTGACATTAAGAGTGTACTGTTGACAGAAAACTTTTGTTTGTGCTTTAGCTAAGTCCCACCATTGCTGTAGAGAGCTAAAATCAGCTTTTTGTGATTTAAGACTGGTCCATAAATAAGTAAAAGACTCAATAAAATTGGCATCTTCTAAAAGTACAGTATTAAAATGCCAGTAGGCACTCTTAGGTTTTAGGTTTTTCCTACTGACTATGCACTGCACCATGCTATGGTCGGAGATGCCTACTGGGGTAATAAAACATTTCGTAAAATAAGACAGTTGATGTTTAAAACAATAAAATCTATCGAGTCTAGCCAGAGAGAGTGTGTTATCTACGGAGTGGGCCCAGGTGTACTGTCTTTGTTTTGTGTTTAAGTTTCTCCATATATCACTTAAGTCCTGGGCCTCCATCATCTCCCACATGCGTTTACGGGAGGCCATGTGAGGTTCTTTATGGTTTCTGTCCAGATTGTCGGTTGTGCAGTTAAAATCCCCACCCAGAATTAAAATATCAGCAGAGTTACAGTCATTAATGACGCTGTTTAGTTTGTCTAAAAACATCATCCTCTCTACTGCCTTGGTGGGAGTGTACACACAAATAAAAACAAAAACTTCATTCTCATAAAAAGTTCTCACTTTTAAAAGCCTCCCATTTAAAAATTCTTCTACTGTATAAGAGTTCGGTATAAAATTGCGAGCAAAGAGCAGTGCGACTCCAGCACACAGTGGTGTGTTGTGGCTCAGAATTGCGAGCCCGTCCCACTCTTTTGACCAGTCCGCAGAGTTTTTGGAGTCGCTGTGTGTCTCCTGCAGTAGAGCCACATCAATGTGTTTCTGTTTTAATAGTTCGTAAAGTTTTGCTCTTTTTTCATATGTTCTTGCCCCATTAATATTTAAGCTCGCAATGTTTATTCCATTCATTAAAAGGTGTATAGATAAAAAAAACAGTCTTATATATAAAAAAGAAAACATACCAGTGTCCAGCGGAGAGAAAAAATCACTCTAAGAAGTCCTCCTCAGCGAGTTCTTTATTTATTTTAGTGATCCATTTCTTTATCCTGAATATTTCCCGGTCGATAAAAGCTTTGTGTTTTTTGTAATATTTGACGTCGTGAATGAACTGTCTCTTGTTTGGGAAGTGTTCTTCCAGTTTGATTTTTGAGCCTCCTTTTGTCTTTTCCAAGAAGCTGTGTATGGACTCCTCGCTGTAAACCACTGGCATTCTTTCTTCCTCAGGAGTAAGGATCAGCACAGAGTCCGATATGTAGCCGTCACTGTCTGATTCTGTTTCGGTGTCTTTTTTGGGGAGTTTTTTTCCTCCTCTCTTGTGGTCTTTTTTCCTTTTGGGTGTCTTGAAGAGGGGCTCCTCTTCCATCTCTATGTCCGCCTCGTCCCCCTGTGACAGTGCAGTGGCTGCTGCTTCCAGTTGGCGGCTCTTCGCCCTTGTACCCATCGCCGAGAGGACGGGTGACTCCAGCGCTGCACCCGAGCCCTCTGAGACCTTATCATTTGTGTTCGGCCTCGCCGGTGCCGGTTGGGTCACGTTGGGTTCCCCTCGGTCCGGTTTAGTCGAGCATGTTGCTTTTGGTGTCGATGTTGTTTCAGGTGACTCTTGGATTGCAGGCTGGGCTTGGGATTCATTTACTTTGGGCTCTGGTTCGGCAGCATTTCCGGGTCCCTCGGCGGGCGGCCGAGCCGTGGTCGCGGGGGGAATGGCCACGGCCGGCACGGTGATGTCTTGACCCGGTCGCACAGGAGCATCGGGATCATTCTGTCTTTCAGGACAGGCACGGACAAGATGTCCCATTGCACCACATTTAAAACATTTTATATCGGTGTCTGAGGAGGCGAATATGTTATAGTCAAAGTTTTCAACTCTGAATTTGAAAATGACGTTGAGCTCTTTAACACCCTCTTTAAAAATCATAAAAACAACTCTCCTGAAAGATACCAGGTGTTTTATCAGAGGGGATTTACAGCCAAGGGGGATTTTCTTTATAGGGGAGACCAGGCGTCCGTATCTGGACAGTTCTGCTGCTATCACACTGTCAGATATAAAAGGGGGGACATTAGACAGGACTACTTTCTTAGCTGGGGAGCTCAGGGGGGAGACCAGTATGTGCTCGTTATTAACACTGATTCCGTTTTGGACAATTTTAACCGCTTTATCTACACTATTAACAAACACCACAACAGCACTGTTCATTCGGGAAGCAGAGACGATGTTCTCATGTCCCACCACATCACCAACCGCTAACACACACTCCTCTAAACTCGCCGCGCACACCACGCGCACACCGTGCCGGCGAGTCAAACTCTCATACCGCTGTGTGTCCGGAGCCGCCATGCTCCAGCAACACACACACACACACACACACACTCACTCACACACACTCACTCACTCGCTCACACACACACACACACAAAAAAAAGTATATAAAGCCAAAAGATGTAATAAATGGCGAAAGAAAAAATGCACAAAAAAGAAAATTGGCAAAAAGCCAATCGCTCTCGCGCGCTCTACACGCCAAACTCGCTTCCCTGCCACACCGCGCATGCGCAGAGAGACAGAGAGAGAGAGAGAGAGAGAGAGGGAGAGAGAGAGACAGAGAGAGAGAATTCCCCTTCCAGCTCTCGCTCTGGTCCAGCAGGCAGTATAAACAAATCAGCTCAAATCCAGCTGGACTTGCTTTCCCCTTACCATCATACACACACACACACACACACACACACACACACACACACATTTTCTCCTTTTTTTCTCTCTGGGGACTTATACCAGTGTACAGAGGAGTGTGAGAAAAACCAGAGGCTGTTGGGTTTTACACACACACACACACACACACACACACACACACACACACACACACACACACAGGTTAATAGCAAATGTTTACAGAAGGAAATGTACAGACGGGCCCGAGGGCTCCCCCTCTTTCCTTTACTGTTTTTTTGGAATGTTGTTTTACACTCATGCACCCTTCCTGTGTCCACACACACACACACACACACACACACACACACACACACACACACACACTAACAGAACTTTTGAAAGGCTGGAACATTTATGGCGTGTCAGAGCAGTGGGAGGTTCTGCAGCCTGTCTATCTAACATGGGGGCGGAGTCACAAACAGGAAATGGTAGTAATTGAGTGTCGAGTCTGTTGATGAGGAGAAACATGATGTAGATCAGACAAATACAAACACCGTCGCCATAGCAACAATAAGCAGGACTGTCACTGACACTGGAGACTCCTTCCACAGGTGTTTAATAAAAGTGTCTTGACAAAAACTCCTCACTACACCATAACTTAGAGTCTTTAACTAATATATATATATATATATAAAAAAACATGATAAAATGTTTAAAAAGGAAATGATACATTAAAGGAAGTAAAGTTTTGTAAAGCCTTTATATATATATAAATATTGAGTTTTCTTATATATATATATATATAAACTACATAAGGAGTTTCTTAAAATTTAAGAATAAATAAGGATATAAATTATTAAAAATCTAAAAATAAATGATTATATAACATATGGCGTGCCAACATATTAGTCAGCTTGCACCTCCAGGGTCTGGGTTCAAGTCCTGCCTCGGGTCTCCATGCATGGAGTTTAGCATCTTCTCCCAGTGCTTAGTGGGTTTTCACTGGGTCCTCCAGTTTCCTCCCCAGTCCAAAGAAATGCAGATTAGGCTAATTTGTTTCTAAATTGCCTTTAGTGTGTGTGTGTGTGTGTGTCTAAGGTTTTTATTATTCATACTGTATTTTTATATTAAACATTTTTGAAAATAAGATATAATTTAATAATTTAAGATCATAACTACTCTAACAAAATGACAAATGATTATTATTTAAACAAACATAATTTTAAAATTAAACCTAAAAACCTACAAAAAAACAGAAATAAAAATATATAATTTACAAAGTTTTGTTTGTATTGGTATTATCTTTTACTTATCATTTTTTGCGGGTAAGAAATAAAAAATTCATTTATTTCAGCACAAAATTTCTGTTGTATACGATATTTCTGGTCTGTACATTCGTATACAGTTTACACTCCAGGCTGTGTGAGTTTATTTGTTACACTTGTGTAATAAACAAACAAATAAATAAAAAAATAAATAAATAAAATTAGTGAAAATTTGGCATTTGAAAATGAACAGAAACAACCGGCGAGTGTGTTTGCTTATGGTTTATTAACTCTGCAGCATCCTTCTGCACACACCATACACACCTTTCTGGTTTATGAACGTTACAGGGACACATACAGTATATACACAAACCACACACACACACACACACACACACATCGTAGTGTCTGAAGTTTTGCACTGAATGAATAGTCTCAGGTTGATCATCACGTATCAGACGCTGAAGAGCTCTCGAGGACGTCCAGCGGTGCACCGGGACCTCCTGAGTCTCTGGAGTTTGTACAGTAGATCTCACACACTTTCAATTATTACATACATACACTCACACACACACACACACACACGTTTCTCTCTCTCTCCCCCCTCCTTTTCCATCTAACCTTCATCTTTCTTCATCACCTCTCTGTCTCTCTACAATTACACACCTTCCCTCCTCAGCAATGACATCACACAGACATTCTGCTGCATCACTACACACATCTGACCCACAAACACACACACACACACACATCACACATCACACACACACACACACACACACACACCCACACACACACCCCTCGCCCAAACTTTTTTACCCACAAACCACATACTTTCTCTAGGTCTGAAGGCTGTGAAGAGTATGTATGTGTGTGTGTGTGTTGTGGCAGTGGATGGTGACCTGCCCACACACAAAAACCCACATGGCAATAGAAAGACCACATTTTTGTAAACACACGCACACACACACACACACGACTACAATCCAAATGTGATGTCATCGTAATTGTTGTCTCCTGTTGCGTTAAGAGTCTAGACCAGGTGACTCCTTTGTGTGTGTGTGTGTGTGTGTGTGTGTGTGTTTAAAAACAAAAAGGAAATCATGTCCAGGCCGGGAAAAATAAGAAAATATATGCAAATTGATTTGCATAATAGCACTAGAGTACACGAGACTACACACACACACACACACACACACACACACAAACACACACACAAACACACACACACACACACACACACACACACACACACAGCTATGATTTACACACCTGTACACAAATGATCCTGTTTAATTATTTAGTCCATTAAATATTCATTATTTATTTATTTTTATTTACTTGATATATCTGGTGTTTGAACTCATTTTGATGAAGAACAGGAACTAATTTAACTATATGTTTATTCATTTGTTTAATTACGTACATATTCATTTCATCTTTTAAGTTTTTTATTGCTCTTGACAGCTTATTTATTTACTCATTTATTTCATCTGTCCTTCATTCATTTAATTGATCAGTTTAGCTTTATAATAATTGTTTTACCAATAAAGAGAAAAATTATAAATATGAATTATTATTATTATTATTATTATTATTATTATTATTATTGTTGTTGTTGTTATTAATAATATTTTTTTTCCTTTATTTAAATAATCAAGTAAATGAAAAATAAAAATCTAATTAATAATCACTTATTTATCATTGCATTTTCCCAAAAAACGAACAAACAAAAATAACCACAAAATAACCCAACACCATGTGATTTAAAGTCTTCTAGTCTGCTGAAAGTAAAGTAGAGGCTTTTGGCCGTAATCCTAAAAAGGTGAGGGGTGAAGCCTACTGTACCACAGGGCTGTTCCTCCTCACACAGGGCTGGGGCTTTACTCAGGACTCATCTGAAGATGGGCGTGGCCAGAGAGCAGCCCTGTGGACTGACCCCCTAAGGACAGGAGAGGTTTAAAGATTTAAAGCAGTTTTTTAAGAAATAGTTGAATTTAATGAATAAAAGTAATATATTATATACAGTGTATAACCTCACCTCAGCACGTCTCTCCGCAGGGCTCCACAGACCCTCACAGCGCCCCCTAGGGCTCAGTTTGAGTAATCATCACTATCTCCAGCCTTAGAGTTCCATATCATCAGCCTACAAGTGTCCCATCACTCCAAAGCTAGCGACGTCAGAGTGTGTCACGGCAAGCCTCGGCAAGCAGCGACTCTGATCTGTAGCAGAAAAACATGACAGTGGGAAAGACGAGAAAAGATCTGACGTGATTTAACTTTTGCAGTTTCAACAGGGGTGTGTAAACTTTTTAACTGTGATAGATTTATTCATGCTTGTACTCGTACACCCTGTGAATCTATCCATCCATCCATCCATCCCAGCCGCGCCTGATCAGGAGGGTCTGTATAGGGGACGATGGACTTTCTGTCCTCCTGTCAATCAAACTGACTCTAACCAATCAGAGACGCCCGCTAGCTCACGTGTACGCAGAACAACTGGAGACTCCTTGGTTTGAGGGAATAAATAAACTTAAATAAATCCTGAACAAATGCATGTCTGGACAAGCATTAGATTATCACACACACACACACACACACACACACACACACACACACTGTAAATGTTGTTACGCCTGAAAGGCTGAAAGTTCATGGTTCATAAACAGTAATAATTACTGGAAGCTGCGGCTCTGCCACCCTCCCTATCTTGAACAAGTGTGTGTGTGTGTGTGTGTGTGTGTGTGTGTGTGTAAATCCAAGGCTCTTTGCTGTCTCATCTATGTATGATTATTCAACAGCAGGTAAACACACACATGCACAGATTACAGTAATAACCCTTTCAGATTTTCACATGTAGGTGATGTGGCAAGGTGTAAGAGGAATAAAACAACAACACAAGCATGTGTGTGTGTGTGTGTGTGTGTGTGTGTGTAAGTGAGTGTCTGTGCGTTCATACATGAAGGACACCGTTATTATGCTTAAACTGGAGTCTATCTCTCTTACACACACACACACACACACACCAGACAGGTTAATTATTTGTTTGGAGTTAAATGAGAGTTTGACAGTGTGTGTGCCTTCGTCAGCAGTGTTGTGACGTCATATGTCGCCCATTTCATCACCACACACACACACACACACACACACACAGACACACACACACACACACACACACACAGATGCAAACGCAATAAAATCCTTATGTTGACAGCGAACAACAGGTTGCTGTCTCTCTCGTGCTCTCTCTCTCTCTCTCTCACACACACACACACACACACACAGTGAAAGTGTGTGTCGTTCTCTCTTTACTCTCACATGACTCTCACACAGACAGGTGAGAGCTGCCTGTTGACCTTTGGCCTATGGAATGTCAGCTGGGTGGGTGAGCCTAGGGTCATGACTATCACTCACACACACACACACACACACACACACACACACACACACACACACAAACTAATGTTTTTAAAATAAACATGATAATTTTTGTGGACGCTAATAGCTAAAAGGCAGCTAGGAGGTCATTTTGGTTCAAGCTAAGTGGCTAACTATTATATCAGTGAACCAGCTAAGACATTAAAAAGCTTAGCGTGCTAGTTAGCTAACAAGTCTTAGTTACAGTACATTGCTTAAAAGTTACGCTTTCCTAGAAAAAAGAACAGGAAACTAGCGAGCTAATGCTAGAGCTCAGGATCACATTCAAGCTAAAGTGTCCTCCGTGTTGGGCTTTTTTTTCCCTGTAAGAGACGTGTTCATACTGTACTATGTGTCCGGTCACTGATTAGCATTATTTAGCACTCGACAGAACATTGATTAAAAAAAATAATAATAAATTTAGGGGATTGTTAATCAAATCCTCAATCGATTCCTCAGTCAGATTATAAACAAGTAGGCGTCATGTTGCTAGGCTAGTCAGTTAGTGCGCTAATCGCTAGTTGTTTTCAAAAGTGATCTATTATATAAAATCCATTCCTCGTAGCTTCAAGCGTGTCTCGGCTGACGGCGCGCTCCTAAAGCGAGACGGATCTCTGTGTAAATATTCTTCCCCACTGAATGTTTATTTTATTTCTTTCTTCCCAAACCAACCAGAGTGCCATGTCATTAATTACACCTATTTTAAAACCAAAATGGTTTCATGTGCACAGGCTGAGTCGATGCCAACACACACAGACACACACACAGACTTCTACCTCCACATGCAGTTGACTTTAACAAGGCCGCCTCATTCCGTACGAACCCCCCCCCCCCCGGACCCGAACCGCCGAACATCCATCAAACATCTCCACACGGAAGACGGCTCACAGGTGCAGCTCGGAGCCGGAGCGATCCATAAGGACACGTCACGCTTGACGTGGAAAGCCTTCTGAATTCAGAGCTTAAGGATCGTCCAGATCTTCAGCAGATTATCATCAGAGCTCCTGTGAGCATCTCCATCTCTCACTGCACCTCTGAACTAGAACTGACCTCACGGATAAAGCTGCACTTTCTCAACATCGAACTTTATACCAGGAAGGAGTGAGTGAGCAAACCTCAGAGCTCCAGGAACAAAAGCAGGCCAGGTTTATGGAAAAATTCAGTATTGTTGAACATCGTAAAAAGTGACTAAGAAGATACGGTACAGTTATTAATAAAACACTCAGTAAGAGGAAAATATTCTGTTATGGAGTGGTGTGATGAAGTGGGTTACAGAACAGTGACAAGTCTAAAGTGCTCCACTCCTGTAAGGCACAAATTTATCGCCAATTTGGTCCTGCTGCTTCCACAATTCCACATCACCTCATCTCAACTCCAACATCCACCATCGGGACAACACTGGTTTTGAAAGTTGGAATGACGTTGAGATAAAGCACAATGAACAACCCAATTGCACCGTTACAAATACAACCCCAAAAACAACAAAACCTTTATTCTGAGCATTGAGGTTGATTAACATCCAGTTGCACAACGTCCTCCACATCCATGCTCCCTTAACGTTCCAATCAGGGATAAGGATGGACACAAGAGTTTCCCATACAACACAAAATAATAAAAATCTTGTATCTATCTACAGTCTAGCAATCTAGATTATGTTTAGGCCAATGTGCATGAGACATGTGAATAAAGTATAGTAAAGACTAAAATGGGTCAGAATTTAATAACAATGCTAACGCTACTGCCTGTGCCTTGGGTCACACCGACATGCTTTCTAGCAAATAATCCCAAGCTGGTCGCTCGTCGCGAAGCTAACTCTGTGAGAAAGATCCACGAGGAAACGGGAATCCGTCACAACTTCCTGCTCTTATCTCCAGCAACCCGCTGCTTTCGGTGCTTTGTCTCTCCGGGCCAATAGAGTTTGATTGACAACTGGTGGAAGTCAGGTCAGGTGATGAGATGAGCCGTGTTCCTGATCAGCGTAAAAACAAAATAACTTCAGGATGTGTCTCCCCTCAGGACCAGGCTAAAGCAACACCACTGCGGGAATGTCTGTCCCTGTCCATGTGTGTGTGTGTGTGTGTGTGTGTGACTGTTTTACCAACCACCTGGAAGTCCAGGAAAAGGGCGATGAGCAGCCACCCTGCATTTCCTGTTCCTCTTTACAGCTGCTTCCACACAGCCTGTAGCTCCGTGTCCAGATAACTAAACACCCCACATCACTGACATCCAGAGTCACCTTCCTTTTCTTAATCCATCGCTCCCATATCCAAGGAGATTTATTACATTTAACATAGCTGTGATTTTACAAGAAAAGATGGTTCAGGGAGAGCATATACAACTATAAGGAGGGATTAACAGAAAACACACACACACACACACACAAGCACAAATGCATTAAAACGCAAATGCATTAACAGAGGAACAAAAAGCAAGTACACCACACCAGAGTGTCTTATAAATATGTTTTAATCCTACTTAAAAGCTTTTATTTGCATAAATCTATTTTGTATCTAATATAATGTAGAATGAAATACGATTAAAAGTTAAAGCAAATGAATGGAGAAAAAGAAAAATCTGTTTTTAGAATAATATGGTCCAGAGATTGTGAGCTCTGTGTCCAGGAGTTTAGGAAAATAAAACTGTCCATACTTTTAGGGTGGGAGGGGCATACTGTCTCTCACTTGTCAATCACAATGACACTGTGCCAATCACAGGCATCTTTGAGCTTGGGTATGAATAAGAGGGCAGATAGAGCGTTCCTCTGAGTGAGTTAGGTCTTGTTCAGACTGCAGGCAAATCCGATATCTGAAGGTCCACAATGTTACCTGAAAGCAATCAGATCGGATTTGGTTCTGTTCAGACTGGCAGCCCAAATTGGACATGCTGTCGACCCGGTGATCGACCTTGAGATGCAGTCCGAATCTGGGTACATAACACCCTTTGGATGTGATTCAGACTGGCTTTGCAGAAATCAGATTCAATGTGTTTTTTTTTTTTTTACTATTCAGACTGCATAAAAATATAAGATTCCAATCCGGATATGCCCCGAATCAGATTTGAGCTGGCAGTCTGAACAAGGCCAAAGTGACAGCTGGCTTCATGTGTCTCAGGGGAAGCAGGGGTTCGTTTTCTCTCCCCCTGGAACACTAGTGCCACGTCCCTGTCCACAGTCAAGCCAGATTTACATTTGCCCCTGCTCCATAATCCAGACCTTCAGGCTCCACTAAGCTTTACAGTTGAGCACCAACCAGGACAAAAACCTTCTGGAGGAACGTTTTGACCAGAGGTATGTTTGGAGTAAAGATAAGGCATTCAACCCTAAGAGCATCACACTCTGGGGCAGTTTAGCTGCTGGTGGAACTGGTCCACTGCACAAAGTGAATGGAATCAAAAAGATGAAGAAGAACTTTAGAGATCAAAACCATGAATCATCAGCAACTTAGAATGTTCCAACAGGACAATGACCCCAAAGACTCATTAAGGTTGGATGTGAAATGGATAAAAAGGCTAATTTTGAGCTTATGGTGTCAGGATGTTCATGTTAATAATGAGTGTATGTACCATCTTAACCACAACTGTATCTGTCTGTATGTTCATCTGTTAATCCATCTATCTATCTATCTATCTATCTATCTATCTATCTATCTATCTATCTATCTATCTATCTCTATATCGTGGTGGCAACGGCTAAGGCTGAGATGAAAAAAAAAGGTCGTGGGGCTTCAAGCCCCTTTACCACTATGTTGCCTCTTGAACAATGCCCGTACCCCATTCAGCTCCAGGGGTGGGGTATCATGGCTGACCCTGCTCTCTGACCCCAGCTTCCTAACAATAATTTCACTCTGCAGTGATGTAAATGTGATGAAATAAAGGCTTCTTCTATCAATCTATCTATCTGTAAAATCTGAATTAAAGTTCACTGTTTGTTCATTATTCATCTAGTAATATTGTGTTTTCTCTCCTTGCTGCTCTGAATGTGTTATAGTCATATTAAAGTAAAAAAAAAGTTTTTAAAATGACCTCAGAAATCTGTTAAAATCCTGTAAAACGTTCAGAGAATTACCTTGAAGAACTCACAATTATCCCAGTCTCATCCCAAACTCAGAAACAATTTAAACTCAAACAAATTATGGACCAATTTAACTTTTGCAAGCCCGTATTACAGCGTGTGCAAATGAAGGTGTTGAAAGTGAACTCAGTCCTGATTCATACTCGCATGAGTAATGATGTGGGTAAAGTACGTACATGAAACCACAGGGTTGGGAAACTCGTCTGGAAGCGTCTTTCTCATGATAACTGAAGTAAGTAAAGGTCTTTGCACCACATCACACTGTGTTTATGAGGAGTGACACAAGGAGCGTTGGACCGAACTCTATGATTTATTACGGAATATATTTATATTCAGGAAGGAAAAAAATAAACTGGGACCAAATTCTTTTATATAAGTTTATGTGTTTGGCTTTAATTAGATCTATCATAATAGAAAATTGTATACCTGTATGTTCCTATAATTCTATTTATCTATCTATAAAAATATAGTGTTTTGTAGTTATATGAAAAATATTTAAATTGTACTTATTATAGAACTGTGTAAAATTATCCCCACATTGCAAATCCCGTCCTGGTATCAGCTTTTCAAAATTGCAGTGAGTAACAAACAAAGTTTCGTTTTAGAAAATAAGGAAATTCCTAAAGCTTTCGAAGTAATTCTTTTCCTAGGATGTTTAGTGTAAGTTTCCAGATTTACATTAAGTGTAGTCATCCCATCAGGAAATGCTAAGTGTGTCAAGTTTTCTTCCTTTTTTTGGATTAATGTTACATGGCTAATACAGCTATAGCTAATCAAATCAGCAAAGAATCACTAGTTTGGTGTAGTTACTTAAATGCATGTGTAAATAAATGAGGTACATACTGTATAATGTAGGATAGTATAGCTCAGTGTGTTAAGACTCTGGGTTCCTGATCAGAAGGTTAGAATTTCAAGGCTCAGCTTCACCACTCGGCATCTGTTGGGCCCTTAACCCTGTTTGCTCCAGGGGAGCTGTATGATGGCTGACCCCATGGCTCCTGACCCGAGCCTGGGATATAACCTGTATACTAACACACTGTGAATATGCAGAGGATAGAGAATTTTACCGTATCGTATATGAGACAAATACTCCTTCTTATCCAGCCCACCAACCCCCAGAGGGTGCCAATACTTATGTATAGGGCTACATAATAGCTGCAAAAGGTGGACAAAACCAGAAATTTGCACTTTATGGGGGAACTGAGGAGCACGCTTCCCTTTTGGATTGTGTAACATGAACGTGATCTTCACAAGTGTCGAGCGTAAGATGGCCGATATTGTGAAAGTCTTTTTCAACTTCTTCCTTCTTTTAGGGAGAAACATGTGACTGATCTGCGTATGTCAGGTCTCTCTCTCTCTCTCTCTCTCTCTCTCTCGCTCGATCCTTCTTTCTCTTATTCTTCACCTATCGTTGCGTAGGTGTGTGTGGTGAGGGGTGACGTGTCACAGGGGTGAACAGAGACAGGAGTTCCAGCCACTTGCACTGTTCAGAGACAGAAAAGACGCAAAACAACAACAACTGCATCAGCTCCACTTCTCCATTTCCTTCATCACAAACAAAAGAGAGAAAGAAAGGTTACTACAGGATAGAATCAATCACACACTTTTGACCAACAAGACATAGTGACCAAAGAGGGTTGCCAGGTCTCAGATAAATTTGACCTCAAAAGACCAAAAATATAAATAAATAAAATAAAAAAAACAGAAAAAATGCATTTTATGTCTGTTTCTTACAAGTTTTCCGTCATGCACATACATTTCGTATTTTTCCCCGTGTTTGACAAGTGCTTTAATCATCACCTGGTACAGACGTCATCCACTCTGTATCCCAAGAGGTTCTGAATAAAAAGCCAGCCAGTCCAGTCCAATAAAAAACTACAACAAAGGTTTATTGTTGTTTTTCAGTCCAAATGATTATTTTGTATATTTCTGCATATTTCCTTGTGTTTACCTCGTGTAATATGTTCAAGAAAAATTGTGTTTATTTGTCAATCCATCATGGTGTGTATTTTATGTATTATACAGATGGGTCGCCATCGGCCTTGTATGATTTTTTATTACTTTTTATTGCCGATTTCATAAGAGGAAAAGGAAAATAATCTTTAAAATCACATCTGTTTTTCTTTTTTCTGAACATTTTTCAGACAAATAAAAACCTGTTCATGGAGACTAAAAGTTCGGCTCTCGGAAAAAGCAATCCTGTACACTTTCCCGTACTATATGTTTGTAGAAATAGTTAATTAGATTTAATTCTACTTTAAAGGTTTGGCAGAGTAATTTTAAAATCAGACCAAAGAACAACAACAACAACAACAAAAACACCAACACCAGTCTTTTTTCCCATCTTATGAAAAGAAGTCAATTTGGTGTAAAAACCACAACCATAGCACACAATAAACACACACCTGTCTTACCCACGCTTACAAACTGCCTTTCTGTTGTGTTTAATTAGTGTTTGGGTAAAGGAGTAAATTTATAATCAAGTAACACATAGCAATCGTGTAAGGAAGACACATCCACGATTCCACCATATACTGTATATATATACCATACGGGGACACTTTTATTTATTTTTATTTCCAATATAGACTTAAAGCCACACCCACATTTTAAATCACTCCCACTTAAAGCCCAGTTGTACTTGTTTACGCACTCTATACGTTTTTATTCCTATCTGTGAACATGGCTTTAAAGACACACCCATTATTCCCTGATATACTGTAGACTTGTTGAGAAACGCCCACTCTGAGTTTTTCTCATTAACGTCTATGGACTTAAGGACACGCCTACATTTCTAAAACCTGCCCTTTACTGACATGGTCATTCTAAAACACGTTTATTTCTTTATAGTGACTCAAAGTCACTCCACGCAAATCTCCATCAATGGTTTTGGTTTTTATTTCCATATATAGAATCAAAGACACACCCACTCTCCGGTCCTTTTAAGACTCAGAGCCGCTCTAAATGATAAAATTAACATAAAGTCATGCCCACATTTCCTTCTATGACCCTCAAGACACCTTCATTTACATTCCCTTACATTGAAGACACACCCACCCACTAAAGAGTTGCTTTATTTGTTCATGTCTTTCTCTCCTCTCCCCATTCTAATAACTCATATTGTATGTCAAGTTATGATAAACAAGTCCAATCACAGACATTTGAATCGGACATCCAATGTAAACCTAAAGACACACCCACATTAACCTCTACTGCCTTTGAGTCATGCCCACTCAGACCTGCTTTTCTTCGCTTATCGTGTATAAACTCCGTACACATTATGACGCACCTTTAAGCAGCGCTGATTGAAACTGAGAGTATGTAACGTAATAAACATCTACCCTGCTATTCCAGGCTCCGTATGACGCTTTGGCCTCCACCGGTTTTCCGAACCTCGGAACGCCACAGTCGCATTAGGAACTCGTCCCGCGGCTTTCGGGCGTAATGTATTGCGCTCTGGAAAGCGATCATTTATTTCCCTTCGTGCTTCTATTCTCGTTGCTAGAAAAATGTTTTGTGTCAATTTTTTTTTTGCTTTTGTTCTCTGAACCACTTCCAGCTCCTGGCTGTTAGATAAATGTGTTCTGTTAATATCGAAAGTGTGTGTGTGTGTGTGTGTGTGTGTGTGTGTTTGTGTGTGTGTAAACTTAATGCACTGCGCTGCCACTTTATTAGGGCTACACATTTAGTAACTAATAAAGTGGAAAACGAGCGTCAACACCTATAAGACTTGTGTGTGTATGTGTGTGTGTGTATGTGTGTGTGCGCGCGAACACACTTTTATTTCAAATAATTAAATTACATTTCTGTTACGCCTGTGCATCTTTAGCTGCTATACGACTATTTTAAGGTTGAAGATGCTAGTTTGTAGATTAGCTTCAAGATTCTGTAGTTGATTAGTTAGCATGTTTACACTAATGCTAGTTGAGAAGTTAGCTTGTTTAATGCTAGTTAATACGTTAGCTTGTTTAATGCTAGTTAATACGTTAGCTTGTTTAATGCTAGTTAATACGTTAGCTTGTTTGCTGTAATGCTACTTAGTTTGTGTGATGCTAGCTGTATTATAATGCTAGTTTATTATTTAGCACATTTGCTTTAAGCTAAGTTTCAATTGTGCTATTTTTTATTGTTGATTATTGTTTTGTAAATTAATTATATATTTATTTTTTTTAGAAAGAATGTCTTCCACTTCCGGCACGGTGGTGTAGTGGCTAGCACTGTCACCTTGCACCTCCAGGGTCCAGGTTCGATTCCCGGCCAGGCTCGATTTCCGTCTCTGTGTGCATGGAGTTCGCATGTTCATAGTGTGTGTGTGTATGTGTGTGTGTGCCCTGCGATGGATTGGCATCCTGTCCAGGGTGTACCCTGCCTCGTGCCCTAAACCTCCTGGGATAGGCTCCAGGCCCGCGCGACCCTGAGTACAGATAAAGTGATATAGAAGATGATTGAGTGAGTATTTTGTTTTATTTTAAAAAGCAACATTTACTTGAGTATTTACAATCATTGGTAAATAATCGCAAAGAAATCGCACAAAAATAAAATGAATAAAACAAAACAGAAGCTAAAATGTAATTCTATTGTATAATTCTTGTATAATTCAGTTTTGTTTGTTTTTGTCATTTACATTTTTCGCTAACAATAACCATCACGCTAATGCTTCACAGTGACAGCTCGTAGCAGAACAAACCTTTCTATTAACCGTTCTCTGTGGAAAACGTCTTTGTCGTACGTATCGTTTTATACAAATGTGAACAAGGTCGTTTAGCTCGTTAAGCTTCTTAACGATGTAAAAAACTCTTGTGTGTTTCACTCGAGTGTGTGCGTTTTTAAATTCCCTCAATTGCCTACAGAAAGCCTCATAATGCAGAGAGGCTGAGAACGTGTGTGTGTGTGTGTGTGTGTGTGTTTGTGCTCCTGCTGTGCGAGGTGTTGTGCGCTGTTTACACACGCCGTTCCCTGGCGACGCTTCCCATTGAGTATAACACATAAATAAGTTCAGTGATCCAGGAATACAAACAGAGCAGTGTGTGTGTGTGTGTGTGTGTGTTTAATCTTGGTAAGCTTATTAAAACATATACACATCAAATCTACCCTAAATATTGTAACCGTTTGTGGTATTAGGAGAGTTTTAGCAAGATCCACTCTGTGTGACTTACACACTTGTAAGTCATGTTTTGTTTCACGTTTTTTTCTTTTTAATTATGAGTTTATTTAGTTATTAAAGTTAATAACATCCTTCTTTTTTGTAGTAGCTTTAGGGGTAGCTACAATAAAATTTAACATCCTTCTAAAATTCCTCTAAAGATCTTCTTTTTCTTAAAGCTGTTTAAAAAAAACTTTATAAAAAGGTAATTTAAAAAAATCTTCACTGCCGTTTCCATTGGTAATAAATTCCAGGAAACACTTCTACACCGTTTCATGATTTTGCTAATTAGTAAAGCCAAATTAGATTAGATTGTCTAATTCAGTGGAACATATACACAGGCTAACTGCTAGTAAACTAGTGCAGTATATCAATTTTATGTTTTCTTACTGAATTTAACAACAGACAAAAAATTTAAAAATAGATTTACAAATATAAATATGTAGTTTTAATTTCCACAACAAACACTATCTGTTCATTACAAACGTTAGCTAAAGCTCATTTCATGCATACGCTAGTCTAACATCTTTCTGTGACCTAGAAAAGGCGTAGGTCTTGCAATTATGTAAACCTCTTTTATTTTTCTATATTTCTATTTGATTTGATGTTAATTGTAGTTTAGTTAATAAAATGTTAGCATGAATAAAACTGTTATAGTAAAAGTGTAGCGGACTTACTGTTACCGCACAACCTTGTTTTTTTTATTCCTTTTTATACCACAGCGGTTTTGCCAGCTATTGTACAATTTCTGTTTAATTGAAGAACACATTTACATACGATGCCGGACTTCATCACAACGTCACATGACCATTTGCATACAGTAGGACTCACGTTCATGTTTAACGAACCCACGTCGTCTCATCACTCGGTGTCTAGCTTTGGTTTAGTGTTGTTGTCGTCTTTAGTTCCATGTTTGTGATTTGTAAAGAAACTAAATCTGGACTTGAATCAGCTTCGTCCAGCCATCTCTAACATTTACACAGATGTGCAAAAAGTAGATTTAGGATAAACTGTAGCACAGGAATAAGTAAAAAGTCTGAGGAAGTGAGGTTTAGTTATTAATACCTAATTAACACTTTGTTGATTTTCTTCTAGCAGCTTTAAGAGTAACACCTGGCCCAGGTACAGAATAACAGCGTTGTTCCTCTGAAGAGATCTCAGAGTAGTAGACGAGTGGAGACGTCTTTCAGAAGGCCCAGGGGTCGAGCAGCTTGTGACTCTGATCATGTCTTACGCTTTTCTTTAAACTCAGCTATAATTCTGTGAAACAGTAAAAAAGAGAGATTTCAGGATTCCCAGCTGTGTGTCTGTGAAATTTCTTATTAACTGTCACTTCTAGTCTTAAAGAGCAGAGGGGAAATTAATGATAGTCATAATAATGACGACAAATGTTGCGTTTTATCAAAAAAACTCTGGGGGTGTGTTTACTTCTTGCATGCCTGTGTTTCGTAAAATGGTTTATACTTACGTATGAATGTGTGCTATGCACTCTCACGTTACGTCCTCATTTACATTCCAATAAATATAAAAATAAATGGAGGTTGATCATGGAGATTCGGTTCTATCAAAACGAGATCGAAGGTCAAGCGTTGGGCCATGAGAGAGATCGATACCGCACTGTGTACACTGTGTACCTGTATATGTGGATGTGTGTGTGTTCGGGTGTGTGTGCGTTGAATATACTGTATGCATTGAATGCACCAGGAGGTCTCCAGATGACACTCGGCTGTTGTTATTTGGGGATTTTGCTTAGGAGGCACAGCTAAGCACATTCCCTGTTCACTCCTTACTGCACAAGGTGAAGCCTGGAACAGAACCAGGGTGTTGTTAGATTTTTATTAGGGCTAGATAATTCGAGCCATAGACACACACACACACACAACCTGAAGACGGAGATATTCTCTCCTGTGGAAATGGTGACGTTGTCATTTAAAAGTTAATTTTATATTATCCATAACACCTGCTTTTCTAAAAATATGAGCTATGACATGTAGCAGTAAAGCAAAGAACTAACAAAAGATAAACTTATTGAAATGTTTCTTTATGACAACAGGAAGCAATAAGAAATAAAATAGAATATCAGGTTGATACAACATTGTGAAAGAGACAATCCTTTAACACGTTAGTTATCATCAGGAAGTTAAAAAACGTCAATCGTTTTTATTGGCATCCGTTCGGTGTATTTTTCAGCAATACATCATCCTCTTGTTTGTGTAAATGTACATTTAAAATGTTTATGAACATCAACAGATGTAATAGTTCCAGAATTAGACTTTCCAGATAAACTTCATAGCAGAGAAGCGTCAGTGTCTCTTACACACACTCATGTAGCAGCGTGTGTGAGGCTGGCCAAGCTGGTGAAACCGCAGGGCTTTGGCTGGGGCACAGAAGAAGCTGGGCTGTGCCCTCTATATATATATGTGTGTGTGTGTGTGTGTGTGTGTGTGTGGAGGGCTGGGAACTCGCTTCCGCCCTCCTCCGCAGCCTGCTTCCAATTTACCTCTCAGAACAAGCCCAAAGCTTCATCTCACAGGGAAGAGCACATGGGAGCACTGCATTTACAACACACACACACACACACAAATCTAGAATATATATTCTTTAGTGTTACAGTGTGATTTGTGCAGTAGTCTAAACCTCTAATGCTCTACCTAAGTCTGATAGTAACTCTGAACTGTAGCTTCAGGATCTTCAGGTTGGCTCAGCTCACTTCCGTTTCTCCACAATGAGCAATTTGGAACTCGATAACCCGTACAATAGGCCGTGAACTGAAAAAAGTTAAGGAGATCTGGGTAAAGAGGTTAATGATGAGTAAATATGCTAGAGGAATTCTGTGTTCTGTGATTAGTCCTAAGTAACGTTGCTCACACTGTTGATGTTAATAATCTTAATGTTGGTGAAGTTCTTGTCCAAAATGCCACTATAGCCAAACAACTACACCCAAAGTGGTACCCAAAGTAAACTGAACACAGGTTCCACCCAAAAATCCCCAATGTACCCAGTCAAAAATGCAGTACCCCTACCCCATTTATAAAAAGTATGGCATGAGAAAAAGCCAAAACATGAAGGCACATATACGTGAAACACGAATTAAAACATGGGTGAAGACAGTTCAGAGGGAGGAGAGATATGTCTTAAGAGTTTAGATTTTAAATTGGTAATAGAGAGTCTGGAGAAGGCCTTGGTCCTCATAGTGCCGAAGACAGAAAGTAGAACTTGTGATGCAGACATCAGTGAGCAGGATGGTGTGTAAGTCTGGAAAACCCAGGAATAAGTGACCAATTTGAAGGCTGCTGCCTGTATTTGGGTGCATTTTGGTCAGGAAACTATAACCTGACCGACAGCGACCGCAAACCCAATACAGTCGACTTACAACAAACGCTGTTTTCAGTGAACACGAGGATAGACAATAATGATCTGCTCTAATGTGTTTTCTGTTCATAGTGATTACTTTAAAACGAACACGTTTACATCGAGCATTATTTAAAATGCAGCCAAATTCCATATTGTACAGCTCCAGTTTTGCATACAGAAATGAAGATTTCACTACATATCATTTTACAATTTGATATGTAGTGTACAATTTGAATTAGAAAATTTAATTTAATTGTTCATTTACATACGTCTTCTTCTGTTGGGTGAAACAAACTACAATTACAACTAACTTCCAATGCAAGCTCTGGCAGGTTTGTTGGAATGAGATTTAACAGAAATGATCTGAGTAGAACGCCTACGTTAGCTACAGGGTAGAATAACATCTGCTGCTTCATCAGTGGCTTAAGTGCTGGAAGTCGCTATTTGATTGATGTGCAGTCACCATCATCATGTCAACACGAGAAGATGTGGGATTTTTATGTCATCCATGTCATCCAAGGTTGTATGGTATTAATTACTGTTGTTTCTGTTTTGGTTGTTCTAACAAACAACAAGCACCTATTTGATCATTGTTTAGTTTTGGACTCACATACACAGATAATGCAGTTGGGCGTCGAGATACTCCTGTGCGTATAGTACAGTTAGACACAGACATCTGCCTAGGTCACTTTTTATTTTAAGACACGAAGGTCAGCTGGTCTGGATCAGTTCTTGCAAGAACAATATTGTATCACCAGTTAACAACCAGGACCTCAGATTAGAGCCGTTATGAAGCTTTACAGGACGTAAGAAGCACACACAACTCAAAAGCAACTGTTTAAAGGAGATTATGGCATATTTTGGATGCTTTTAGCATTAGCAATATTGTTTTACAGTGTAGTACTTACTTCTTGTCTAAACTGTCGCCATAAACCAATCGGGCCACAGAGCTATTTTGACCAATCAGACCAGTTTCCAATTAAAATCATACTGTAACCACTGGGATCATGTTTCCGCATTAAATTCAAGGCAACCAATCAGTCTGAAGTTCCCACCCATTGTTCCATTTCCACTAATCCAGTGACACCTCAAGGTTAGTTCTCAAGTTATGTTGTTTAGTGTTCAGTTACAGCTGATGTAAAAGTTATGTGATAAAGTTTACAAGATTCTCCTTTTTCATCATCTTTCGGTTGGTCCCATTAGGGGTCACCATAGCAGACTATTTGTCTTGTGCTAACTCTGTCTCCCACATCTTCCCCTGTCACTCCAACCTCCTTCATGTCCTCCCTCACTGCAAACCTTCTCTTGGGCCTTCTTCTTCTCATCCTGCCTAGAAACTTTATCTCTTAGATTACAGCTATAACCCTCATTTCTCCTCTGCACATGTACAAACCATCCTAATCTGGCTTCTCTAACTTTTTCCCCAAACCGTCCTACCTGTGCTGTCCCTCTAATATACTCATTCCTAATCGTGTACATTCTTGTCAATCCCAAAATCAGCATCATCAGCTCTGCCACCTCTAGCTCTGCTTCTCAGTACATTTCCACTGGCATCTTTTAGTCAGTGGCCATGTCTCCATGTCAACCGTAGAACATTGCTGGTCTCACTACCATCCTGTAAATGCTCCTTTTCATTCTTGCGGTATCTTTCTGTCACAGATTACACCTGCTACTCCTCTTCACCATTCCACCCTGCCTGCACTCTGTTCTTCACTTCTCTACCACTCTCCCCATTGCTTTGGACAGTTGACCCCCAAAATTTCAACTACTCTACCTATACTCTTTGGAACTGCACCTTTCCTCCACCTTCTCTCTTATTTACACACATGTATTCCATCTTGATGCCACTGATCCTTATGTATCTTCTCTCCAGTGCATCTCTCCACCTTTCTAGACTGATCTCAACCTACTCTCACTGCTGAGCACAATATCATCCAAAAATAGGGATTAAGAGCAGATCTCTGGTGCAGTCACATTTCCAACTTAAACCAGTCAGTAGTACCTACAGCACACCTCACCACTGTAACAATGTCCTTCTACACATCATGCACCACCTTTACATACCTCTATGCGACTCATGACTCTGGGCACCCTGTTATATCCTTTCTCTAGATCTACAAACACACAATGTAACTCCTTCATATCTTCCATATCCATACTTCTCCTTCAGCATTCTCAAAGCAAACATGGCATCAGTGGTGCTCTTTCTTGGCATGGAGCCATACTGCTCCTCACAGATTGTCACCTCTTTTCTCAACCTAGCTTCCACTACTCTTTCCCATACTGTAGCTTTATGGTGTGGCTCATCAGCTTTATGCCTCTGTAGTTGCTGAATATTTAGCTTGTTCTTAAAAATTGGAACTAAAACACTTCTTCTCCACTCATCAGGCACCGTCTCACTTTGTTAAGATCTTGTTAAATTATCTAGTAAACAACTCCACTGTGATCACCCCTAATCACATCCTTGTCTTAATTGCAATGTTATCTGGACCAACTGCCTTTCCACTCTTTATCTGCCTCATTCTGTAGCTCTCCTCACTTCAACCTTACTAATTCCCTGAACTACCTGATTCACTACCTTCACCTCATTTACCCTTCTCTCTCTCCTTCTCTCTATTCATCAGCTTTGCAAAATACTCCATGCACCTTCTCAAAACACTCTTTTTGCTTCTCAATACATTACTATTGGCATCTTTTATCACCCTAGCCTGTAGTACATCCTCCCCTTTTCTGTCTCTGTGTCTGGCCAGTCAATATAAATCCTTTTCTCCTTCCTTTGAGTTTAGATTTTCATACAACTCACTACTGTATATGCCTGTTCCTCAGCCTTTGCCCCTTCCCTCTTTACCTTACATCGCATCTCCTTAATATACTGTACCAATTCTTTTTTTGCAAGCCTCTTCCTCTTGATTCTTTCCTGGACCTCCTCATTCCACAACCAAGTTTCCTTATCTTCATTTCTCTGTACTGATCAGCATCAGCAAATACCTTCCTGGCTGTCTCCCTTGCCACTTTTGCCATAGCTGACCAGTTGTCCAGCATCTCTCCACCACTATCCAATACCTAACCCACCTCCTCTCTGGATTTCACACAAAATCTAATCCACCATTTAATCTTGGTTTCAATCCTCACTCTCATTTTCTTCTTCTGTACCTCCAAAGTCATCCTCAAGACCACCATACCTTACAGTATACAATCTCATATTGCATCTCGTACACAGCAGGTAGTCCACCTGAGTACCTCACACCACTCTTATATGTCACCCTGTGTTCCTCTTTCTTCCTAAAATATGTATATTTCCCTCTGCCACTTCCATTCCTTCCATTTTTTCGAAATCTACAATAATCTGTCCTTCCACATTCCTCTCCTGTACCCCATACCTGCTCATCACCTATGTTCTCCTCTCCATTAGGGTCCACTCTAAACACCGACCTTTCTTCTTTGAGAACACTCACATCCACTCAGTCTAACTCACCCCAGAAACCTTATTTCTCCTTCACATCACATCCCACCTGTGGAGTGTAAGCACTGATAACACTTATCATTACCCCTTCAACTTCCACTCAGCTTTACACTCATCATTCTTATCAGACACTCTCCTAACTCTCCCTCAGTATTAGACCTACAACATTTCTCTTATCATCTATGCTATAGTAAAGCAGTTTAAACCCACCTCCAATGTTCTTAGCCACTTGGTCTCTTGTAGACACAGTATATCAACCTTTCTTCACTCCATCATGTCAGCTACAGTAGCTTTCTCCCTTCACCAGTCATAGTGCCAACATTCAAAGTTCCTATTTTATCCTCTACACTTCTACCCTTCATTATTTTCTCTCTCTCTCTTTCTGGACACATCTGTCCCCTCTTTTTTTACAGATATCTTGGTACCTGACGTTACCTGAGGCGGTTGTTGTTAACCAAGGCCTCGACTGATCCAGTATGAAAATCTTTTTCATGATGCACATATTGATTTGGCTTATGTTTTACCCTTCCTGACGCAGCCCTCCTCACTTATTTAGGCTTGGGACCGACACTAAGACTACACTGGCTCGTGCAACCTCAATAGTTGAGTTAAGTGTGCAAGATTAAAAAAGCAAATATAACATGGCTGCTATTGGATAGTTTGTGATGATGCCACATCCTACGTCAGGGACAAACTCAGCACACCACATACTGCTCTATATGGGACACCTCCTGCTAGTTTCAAGTCCACTGACTGTGCATTTTTCTTAGTGTGTGTGTGTTTGTGTGTGTGTGTTACTCTCTCTGATTGCTGTCTGCTTTGATTAGCATGACATTGTCAATGTGTCTCTGTCCCCATCCTATTTGTCAGTATCACATTTCAGCAGAGTGTTAGGCATGATCATTACATTCACACACACATACACACACAAACATTGCAAATGTTGATTCGACAGCATGTAAACAGTGAATACAAGAGTTTAGCATGCTAACTAACCACAGCAGCACACGCCGATAAGCAGGACATCAGTCTCCTCACCATCCTCTTTAATGGCCTTCAATCAGTACCTTCCTTCCTCTGGCAGTGGATGAGACACATAAGTGTACAAAGAGAGAGAAAGAGAGAGAGAGAGAGAGAGAGAGGGATTCTTGTTTGTGATGGACAAGACCCAAAGCTAAGCAGTGTTTACGCTAGAGACCCTCTGTCTAAGAAGACAAGACTAGTGAGGGAGAAAAACACACACTGACAGGCGAGTGTTTGCTTTATTAGGACCGCAGTGGAAAAGAAATCTTTTCCGATCTCGTTCCGAGTGTGAGTTCACGCAGTTTAGCCATTTGTATGCTTTTCCAAAAAAAAAAAAAAAAAAAAAGATCTCAAACTAAAAGGAGGAGGAAAATAAAATCTAATTCTTCATTAAAATAATTAGCTACATGGTTAATTATTTAGCTTTAGGATTTTTTTTTTTTTTTTACATATCTGAGGATAAGTTTGTAATGTGTGTGGTGTTTTTTTTTTTTTAGATTGCGTCAGTGCTTAGTGCATTTATGACAACTGGGAGTTTCTTACTTCCTAAATCAATGCATTCACGCAACCTTGACAGGCTGAGTTTGGAAAAGTTGTAATTAACAAAATAAAGCTAAGCTCTTTCTATCATTGTTGCATATTAATCCAACTTTACGCAATGCTACATCAACTGCAGGAACGTTACAAGTGCGCTAATGTTTAGCATAATTTTTTAAAAACTTATCATAACCCATTTGATTAATCTTTTCAAAAATGGTTAGTAAAGTGATAGGACAAAATCTTTGCGCTAAGCTCGTATTCCTATTCTAATTTATTTAACTAAACACTTACTAGCAAAAGTGAATCTACTAGCACTGAATGGGAATTAACGCTAAGGTAAGTGTAAACTTGTTTTAATATTTGTCTTTTCTAGCTTCATCTCTCACCCTGAGCTGTTTGTTTAATTTTTTCCAGAGTTTTTCTAGGCGCAGCCTACGAGTCTCTGTGTCTGACCTCGGGATGGGTGCGTGACCGACGGCTGACCCGATGGCAAACCGAGCATAATGGCCGACATGGAGTCTGGCGGCTGGCGATGCGTGTGCTGTCTGAATCCTCCCCTGTAATTATGCTCTGGCTAAGCTTGACCTCCAGGCAATACTTCATCCAAAAACAATGTGAACAAGAAGAAAGGACAAGACATAAACTACTAGAGTGGGATGATTAGGTTCATGCTAACTACATAAAATGTTCTTTAATCACTGTATGAATGGCTAGCATTTATTTACAAATGCTAAACAAGAATCCGAACTGGAAAGGATCACAGTAGCATCAAGCTAATTGAATATGTCCAACCACTAACAGAAACACAGTAAACAGCTCAATAAGAATAATTAGCTAGCATGAGCACATTAGCATCATGCTAACAGACTAGCATAATGCTAACTGAACACAAACAAACAAAGGAATAAAACAGCGCTGTATAAGTTTATTTAACAATATGATAAAATGCTAACAATGCTAAGAACTAATGAAACTGACACACAGATAATGTGCTATAATATTATTAGGATGAGCAAATTGGCTTCATGCTAACATTGTATGAAAAGAACAATAAAAGATTTTAGCACTTTAAAATGCTAATACAACAATGTTTATGCTAATTACTGCATCCTAATGAAATAAATACAGAACAAAACTAAACAGCAGTTTAGGTACATCATGCTATGCTAGTATGCTAGCTTGCCACAAGTGCATAACACTTAATTAAAAATATAAATGTAAGTTTAAGACATTGCCCAAAATATGCCATGACAATAAACAGTGAGGGGAGCTGAAGGGGAGCGATGAGTCAGCAGGAAATCATTAGCATCTCGTTAGCTGGGGGATTAAAATCAACAGATTAACTTAAAAATTGCTTAAATGGCTAACAAATAAAACTGATCATAAATAATTAAAACATATTAGCATTATGCTAGCTCAAAGTAATAATAATAATTAATAATGATAAATGGTTTTTCAACACTGAAGGTTTGTGTAAAATGCCAGCATAGCAAACTAGAAATTAAACTACGGCTAAGCAGTTAGCATAAACACATTAGCATCATACTAGTTAGTCTCTGAGGGCTTTTAGTCGTCGCTACCCACGTTAGCATTTTTCAGTGCGTTTAAGTTTTGTTTTTATGAAATGTAGATTTGGATCTCGTTTCTTTACCTCAAACCAGGTCGAGTGTAACTTCCTTGGCCAGTGTGTGTGTGTGTGTGTGTGCGTGTGTGGAACAGAGCGAGGAGAGTTGGTAGGGTGTAATTAGCTTCTGAGAATGCTAAGTGTCAAAACCGTGTTGGAGAGAAATGTCGGGGCTGCGGTGGGGACAAGTTTGGGTTTCTAGGAACATGAGGGAAAGTGGTTTTGTGTGTGTGTGTGTGTGTGTGTGTGTGTGTTATAAACTATAATGGATTCTATGTTAGTGTGTGTGTTTATACAATGCTATGATGAGGTCAGTGCTAGTCAGGGTTGTGGTTATTAGTCTAAATACCGCAGGTTATAGATTCTGTAGTGAGAGAGTGAAGCTCATGTGAAGTGAACAGCAACATCTGTCGTGATTAAACCACTTCACAACAGCTTCACACAAAGAAAAGCTTGAGGACAACTGCTGAAAATAAATAAATAAAACAATTAATTAATCAATCAATTGACAATTAAATAATATGTATGACTTATATTATTTAATTGAAAATAATTGTGAAGAAATAGCAGCTAAAATAAATTAATGAAGTAATAATAAATAAAATATTTAATACATACATTAATAAATAAATAAAGCAAGACACTACAGACAGAATTCATGATTTTAATTAGTTTTTAAATTAAAAAAATGTTTTTTAAATGTTTTACATTTATTTTAACATCTATTAGATTACAATTAATTCATATCAAGTTAAAGGGGAAAAAAACAAAAAATAATTAACAAAGAGTAAAAACAAAACTAAAGAAATATGTTGGTTTCTGCATTTTGTTTGTTTATTTGTTTTTTTAAGGACTGCTTTAAGCTTCACCCACGTCACAATCACTTTATATTCTGTACACCCTGCACTAAAGTTTTTTATTTTTATTTTATTATTTTACAACTTACAAATTCACATTTTTTAACATCTCTGATGAGTGCCTTATGCTTAATCACTTCTCAATCACATTATTCAGAGGTCATACATGTTTTTTTGATCACCTGTAGTCTGACTTTAAATGTAGCTCCGCCCACTTTACAATCACATTATGCCATATATCTCTGCTTAGCCAATGTTTGGGTCATGAACAGCAAAAGAAAAATAAAATCAAACATGTTCTTGTTTGTTTTGTCCATTTGTGATTATCTCCTTACAGATTCCTCTTGAGTTATGCTGGAGTTATTGTCCAGATAAGCCTGATAATGTCCTAAAAAAGCATTTAATACTGTACACCTTTTGTACTGAACATCACAGGTTAGCCTAGCCTAGCTTTAGCATATAGAGCACACTTACAGTATTCTATATTTGCATACAGTTTAGAGAGTATCACACAGCATATATCTAGCCAACAAATATATATATAAACAAAGTGTGTTTGTAATGTTGCATATCGCTTTTACAAAAAAAGTTGAAAACAATTGCATGTTAAAAACGCTCAGGAACAGTCAGGAACCTTCTTTATACAAACCTCAGCAACTTGCTGCAAACATTTTGCTCAAAACTAAGAAAAACACTGAACAAAACTTATTTCTCCTGAGTTACTGTCCACTTGTGTTAAAAATGCATTACCTACAACTTTGACTAACATTTTTAACTCAGCCCAACTGCACAGTCCATCATGCCATGTCTGTTACAAAGCACTGACACTGGAGACTCCTTCTTGTGTAGAATGTCAATTTTACATAATTTTACAAAATATACACATTTTGTAAAATCAATTGAGATAATGCATCTGTTGCGAATTTTTCTTGTGAATGGGCTGTTATTATAAAAACGGTGCCGTATTAATGAAAATGTTAATATCAATCTGTAATTTGTGTTACAGCTAAAAAGACTGGAAATCTTATTCACACAGGATTTGGCATGCTAGAGTGTAAATGTGTATTAATATATAAATAACACACTTCTTTGTGTGGACACAGTGGTGTCTAATGGAACTGTTGTGCTAATGATCATATAAACATCTGTATTTATTATATACAGATTAAAGAAAACTATGCAGGAGTTTCTGTGAAGGAGTTTTCATGATGAGGGAAAGTAGAGTTTGTGTTTTACTTAAACAAGTTTGCAGAAATGGTTATGAGGAATGAGTTAATGCAGTCGTCAAGTGGCGAACTATGCTGCTGCAACATATGTATATTTGCCTTAACATGAAAACGCCTCCAATCAGTGTCTCTTCATCTCTCTGTCCCTCCCTCCGTCTCGGTCTGGGAGTGAAAGTGAGCGAGCGTAATTACTGTGTTCCCTAAACCTTAAAATAACAAGCATGCCCTAATTACACCACACTCTTGATTATCCACTCTTCATGGAAAGAGAGTGGGGGAGTGGAACCGTGTGTGTGTGTGTGTGTGTGTGTAAGTAGAGAACGAGTCAGCTATAGTGCTTATGTACACATGTTAGTGTTTGGTCTGTTAGTTCAGTAGAGCAACTCATATTTTATTTTATTTTATTTTATAAAAAAAAAAAATAACATAGAAGTAAATTTAAAACAATTGTCCAAAATAAATAAATAAATAAAATATTTTTTAATTTTTTTAATTTAAAACAGAACTAGTGACACTACATTTTTTTGGTGAAATAATATATATATATACTTGTTTTACATTCATTGCATTCATTCTTACAAATTATTATTTTTTGTTATATACTTGCACAACATTACTGTACTTATTCATATGCATATTTATTTACATGCATATTTATTCTTATAATTGTACACCACTATTGTTTGTGTAGCTTGCACACAAGAATTTCACTCACAGTGTACCAGTAACGTGATGTGACAATAAAAGTGATTTGATTTTTTAATTTTATATATATATATATATATATATATATATATATATATATATATATCCTAAACACAGAGAGAGACAGAGAGAGAGAGAGAGAGAGAGAATCTTTTTTTTCTTCATTGTTTACTCATTAAATTGTTTATTATAGGACAGTTCCCTGCTCAAGAGCCTGAAGAGTAACATTTCCGAGCTCTGAGACACATAAAGCCAGACGGCTACATTTGCTCTGCTGATGCTCATGCTAATTTCCAGAGCGATGTAAGACGGACAGAGAAAAGCGCTATCTGCCCTCTTCCACATACATCTCGCAGATTCCTGTGATTGGTTTTTGTCCCCGTGATTAACAGTGAGTATGCAAGCAATATAATAGCTTTCCTTGTAGTTGTGTATTGTAGTTTCCTTGTAGTTTTATGTACTATATATATTTGCATTATATTTTATGTCACATGACACAATTTATTAAGTCACATGACCTGCAGCTGTGAAATGTCACATTGTTTTCAAGCCACTTTCTGTATTTACATTTTCCTTTAAAGTTAAACCCTTGAAGCTGCTTCAGACTGGAACCTGTTAGTAATAAAGACAGAAATGTCCTATAACATCAATGTCACATGATCAAATATGCAAATGGTTTCATTGACGCTAATCAACATTTTTTTCCTATTAATTAGCCATCACGTGTGTCTCACTGGAGTACACAATGTATTATTTTATTATTGTGAGTGGAAAATGTTTGACCTCTGCTCGAAATAAAGTTCCTTAAAATGTTCTGTGTTACCAAAAAGAAACTAATGGAAAAAAAGGAGGGCGTGTTTCCTGTTTGAGCTGAGTTTCGGCAGTAACGTGACTGTAATACTTTTATAAATGTACCATATGAGTCAGCAGTTATCTTCTAGGAAATGTTGGTGGCCTTACTGTGACACAGCTGAAGTGTGTGTGTGTGTGTGTGTGTGTGTGTGTGTAATAGGCAAAAATTGTGTCAAGTTGGAAAATATCGTATCATAGTGGTATTTTTAGTCGAGTCACAATGCTCCTGAATGCATTTAGAAAGCTTTCCCTGAAATCTCATCATGACGACATGCTGAAATCGCAACCTTTTCTCATATACTGTATACGTGATGTAAAAATACACTTGTTGTCTGAGTGTTTTATGCATCTTTGTTTAAACTTACAACTCTTTTTGAATGCTGTATAGTGATTTAGCGAATATTAACAAAGTTTGGCTTGAAGTTTACGTGTTATTTCACAGGTATAATCTAATCTTGCATTTATTTGCTAGCCTTTCTACAGTAGATGTTGCACAATCACCCAATTTAGATACAGTTATTATTGTCCCTATTGGTCAAAACTGATAACTGCAACAAGAGCTAAAAGAGACCAGTTAAAGAAGGAGACCGAGAAGGTTAATGAACAGATTTAATGCACTGATTAAATATATCACCTTAAATACAGATGAACAAATACACACAATATGGCTATATTTCTATGCACTGCGCACATCTCACTAATATGTGCTACTGGTCTGACTTAAATTATGGCCTTATTTTAGATTAGAATTTGGTAGAATTTGAACTTCACAATAAGAACTCAAACTATAATCAATATAATGTAGTTGGTTAATTCAGTTTAGCTAGTTGCTAGCTAATACATGTCAGCTCTTCGCTACATGCATTAGCTAACTTCAGTTTAACGCTAGCTAATGCATTAGCTCACAGCTAGCGAATACACTTCTCCTAGTAGCTAGCTAGACAGAGTTAGTCGAGTAGTGCAAGCGTGTGGACAAACAAAAAGTTCTGTTTAGAATAATTAATATAAAATGCTAAGACACCTATTTTGATATCAGTGTCGGGATCAGTAACGACCCGCACAACCGGCTGAGGTGTTAGCTATAAGAACTGATTTGGCAAAACCGTTTGATGTCTGATGCTTTATATTTTTGAATTACAAGATGTAATTGATTTCCCCCTGATTTATTCTCTTCACCCAGTCACCACACACACTTCTATACACTCATCGGTAATGCATGATCACATTACATATTTAATTTTGTTTCTTCATATTACATACGCCTCTGATTCTGAGAAGTGGTGAGAATGATGTAATATCTTTATGATTGACAGATAACGTGTGTCAGAATGTTCTGGACTAAATTAGGTGCAGAAGGAATCAGATGCATGTGAGTCAGATGAAGAAGATTCATCTTTATGATCGGTTTGGATCTTACATAACACACGCTGTTGAAGTCTGGATTCAGAAAGAGATAATCTTATACTGTATAATACTTTTACAATATATTAACGATTTATATTAAAGTACTGACTTTGTTATTGTTTCTATAGTTTGCAGGTGGATGCTTCCACATAAACTGACTTTTAATGAATGTAATATTATTTCGTGTGGCACGGCAGCTTAGTGGTTAGCACTGTGGCCTTGCACCTCCAGGGTTTGTGTTCGATTCCCGCCTCTGGTCTGTGTGCATGGAGTTTGCATGTTCTCCCTGTGCTTGGTGGGTTTCCACAGTCCAAAGACATGCAAAAATTGCCCGTAGTGAGTAAATGAGTGTGTGTGTGTTTATGTGTGCCCTGCGATAAATGGCACCGTGTCCAGGGTGTACCCTGCCTCGTGCCTTGGGTCTCCTGGTTTAGGTTCCAGGCCCCCACGTGACCCTGTATACATGATGAAGCATTGTAGACGATGAGTGAGTATAATATTATTTTACAGTTTTTATTTATTATTATTATTATTATTATTATTATTGTTTAAAATCCTAAAATGATTTTAATTATGTTATCAAAATTTACCTCTTATATCTATACTTTTTTATATTTTTAAATATTAATTAAAATAGTCAGCTAGTTGTTCATAATTAAATAATAATAATAACTAGTATATATTTTTCTATGTTATAATTTGTAGTGATTATAGACTGGTTCATTAATGTGACTTTTTATAAATAATAATAATAATAATAATAATAATAATAATACAGTATTATTATTTTTATAATGCTAAACTTATTTGTTTTAAGTTTGTGTATCTTTAACATTATTATATTTATGTTATCATATTTTTCCCTTTTTATATACTTTTGATCATTTTAGTAATTAATTCAAATTGTCAACTATAATATTGTTGGCTATTTTATTTGTAGTGGTTATTTATTAGTGTTAATTTTGTGTATCTTTAAAATTATTATATTTGTTATAATTCTTTCCTTTTTGTATACTTTTGATACATTTTTTAAATTAATTAACACCTCAGAGCACTGTACCTCCAACCCCCTCCTGTGTGCACCCCTCCCTCTCTCCCAATACCAACTCCTTTGCAACTCAGAACACTGCAAACCCCACTGCCCTCCTTCTAACTCCATCCTCTCCAGCTTAGAATATAGAAAAGAGGAAACTGTCCCTCTACCTGAAATCACAACAGCCCAGGTGTGTAAAGAGCTAAAGAGACTCCGCCCCAGCGAAGCAGCCGGCCCAGATGGAGTATCACCTCGACTACTGAAGGCCTGCGTGTTGGAGCTGGGAGAGCCTCTTCAGCACATCTTTAACCCAAGTTTGGAACAGAAGAAGGTCCCTCAGCTGTGGAAAACATCCTGCACAATCCCAGTACCAAAGAAACCACGCCCTGGGGAGATGAATGATCACAGACCAGTCGCTCTGACATCACGCATTATGAAGATTGTAGAGCGGACACTGATGCATCACCTACATGATTCACAGATCTCTGTCTCACCTGGATCAGGCAGTGGTGCTGTGAGGATTACTTTCCTGGACTTCTCTAGTGCCTTTAACACCATCCAGCCGCTGCTCCTCAAGGACAAACTGACAGAGATGAGAGTGAGCTCACAGCTGGTGGCCTGAATCATAGACTACTTTCCAGACAGGCCTCAGTATGTGCGGCTGGGGGACTGCAGGTCTGACACAGTGATCAGCAGTACACGAGCGCCGCGAGGCACTGTGCTTTCTCCTGTCCTGTTCACCCTGTACACGTCAGACTTCCAGTACAACTCAGAGTCCTGCCATGTACAAAAGTTTGCAGATGACACTGTGATCGTGGGCTGTATCAGGAATAGAAAGGAGGAGGAGTACAGAAAACTCATCCAGGACTTTGCTGCATGGTGTAACCTGAACAACCTGCACCTTAACACCACTAAGACCTGGGAGATGGTGGTGGACTTCAGGAGACCCAGGCATCAACCCAAATGTGTGGAGCTTGTGAGGACAAACAAACACCTGGGGATGGAGCTGGACGACAAACTGGACTGGACTGCTAACACAGATGCTCTGAATAAGAAAGGACAGACCCGCTTGTCCTTCCTCAGAAGGTTGGCATCTTTTAACATCTGCAAAAAACTCATGACAATGTTTTACCAGACTGTGGTGGCGAGTGCGCTCTTCTATACAGCAAATAGAAGCCAGCATCAAGAAGAAGGACACCACACATCTGAAAAAGCTGGTGAGGAAGGCAGGCTCAGTGGTGGGTACAGAGCTAGAAAGCCCAACATCTGTGGTAGAGCGCCAGGCACTGAACACGCTCCTGTCAATCATGGACAATCCATCACATCCACTGCACAACACAATCACCAGACAGAGGAACATCTTTCACTGACAGACTGAGAAGGTCATTCCTTCCCCAAGCCATGAGACATGTGGGAATGGGTGTGAGGTCGGGGGTGGTCAGGCCATAGCATAACATTCTCACTAAACACAAACTTTTTGCACATTATGCACAAATCCACTGACTTTGCACAATAATATGCACCGGAGCTTTTACCTTTTTTTTTTTTGTTTGTTTATCGGATTGTTTTTAACCTTTTTTTTCTTATCTGTGGACTGCTGGATCTTGTGAATTTCCTCATGGGGATGAAAAAGTATCTATCTATCTATCTATCTATCTTAATTCAAATTGTCAACGATAATCTTGTCAGCTATATTATTATTATTATTATGCTTCTTCTTCTTATTATTATTATTATTTTAATAATATTAATACATAAAAGGAATACAATTCTTACAGCTAAATAAATATAACTGATAAACTTTCCACACACTTTGCACCTTGGAATTCTGAACCAACAGAAAAATGACAAATGGCTAATGGCGTTTTGCAGAAAAAGAAAGAAAGAAAGAAAGAAAGAAGTCAAATTCCTCATCACTTCATTAATACTACTTGTTGCTCATAATGGAAAAAGTTCATGTGATGTTGAGTAAATGGCTGCGTTCTTACAAAATCAACAACGCCAGGAATTCAATTTGACCTTCGTCGAGGCTAAAGTACAAAGTGGTTTCTCTTTTACATGATTTTTCTGCTAATGTCCTCAGATCCTCTGCTAACTACTGTGTACTCTAAAGGATTCTTCTCTGTCTTGTTTGTTGGTGCTGTGTGACTGCACGTCAGACCCTTGAAGACGTCCTATTGAGCACACACAGGTCCACCGAGAGCAATGCTACGGCTAATTCCTAGCATGTTTTTAATGCTAAGCCACACAGAACCCAGTTAGCAAACTTGTTCTGAGGACGTCATTATTCTGAGAAGTGCACTCGGGGTGGACAGATACAGCGTCGTTTGGCTCCAGATGGAAGGAAAGGCTCGAGGCTGAGAGACAGGGAGGAGGATTATTAGCCGAGTGTCAGTGGGAGTCCTCATCAACTGCCTTTTACTGCCTCTGCCTCTCCCTGATCCCCGTCATTAGCTACACCGACGACCTGCTGTGCTGCTAACTCTAATGCTGCTCCTATTTCTTACAGACGCCAAGAAAGAGAGACAGAGAGAGAGAAAAGAGACAGGCTAAAAGTATTCAGGGGGAAAAAGGAGTCTGATGTCAAGTGGAAGAGCCGCAGCCTCATAGGGAGATTTTATACAAAAATAAAAACAACAAGTTTGTGGAAGTAAGGAGAGCAAAGTAGTTATAAAGAAAGATACAGCGATTTCATGCTAACACCATGCTTTCTACAGATTAGTAAAAGTACTTTTAGATACCAGGACACCTACAGTAGTTTACTTAAATAAAGTGCTCGCCTTATCATCTGGAGATCGCTGGTTCGATTCCCGGGTGATGCTGTAACCTCTCGCAGCTGGAGGTTTTGAGAGAGCTGATTGGCCGAGCTCTCAGAGGGGAGGGATAAGAGGTACCTAGTGCTCCCACATTAATCACGGCTCTACAGCCAATCAGGGGCGTAGCACCGTCCTCCGAGCAGTTAGAAAATATGTGGTATATGTTTCCTTCGAACCCCGTGATAGTCTTCGGCCCTTCCGACTGAATGGTAGTAGTAGTGACGGGGAGGAATCGGACACAACTAAATTAGGGAGAAAATCGGGGAAAAAAATTTATGGATAATTTATACTCAGTTAGAGAGAGTATATAATACTTTTTCCCTCAATCCATAGCACTTATCCCGTACGGGGTCGTGAGAGCGGCGCACACACACACACTTCACACAATATAGGCAAATTCTGAAACACCAATTAGCCTGATGTTCATGTCTTTGAACTATGGGATGAAACCGGAGTGCCCAGAGGAAACCCACCAAGCACGGGGAGAACACACAATGCACACATGCACACTCCGAGGCGGGAATCGAACCCTGAAATACACTACACCTCCATGCTGCCCCTTTGGAGTTTTTTGGTAGTTTAAGGCTCTATGTACAGTAAAATTCCTATAATGGTGTTTCTCTACCAAAAGAAAAAACAATAACACCTAAATAAATAATTATATAAATAATGGTTATAAATGTAAAAACGCCTACTTATCCAACGAACCCCTTAAGATGAAAAACCTGAGACTAAAGACTGCAAATTCGGACAGAGTTCTGATTTCTAGATAACAGGAACAGACCAACGAGCAATAAACTGCAGTCTGTTCTGCAAGAGGAACTGTTTGTAGTTTTACAGTAAATAGAAGAACAAATAGAATGTTTCCCATCACAGACGGATCTCTTTATGGTTCTGCGTGAAACTTGCAAAGTGTTTCCGTGTCCAAAAAAGTTATTTGTTGTTGGAACTTTTTTCTGATAGGAAGTTTTTCGTGGTTCTATATTTATATCTTCAAAGGGTTCTGTTTATTCTGAGACAAACTACTTGTTGTTCTATGTAACACTGCAAAAATGATATCTTAGCAAGTGAAAATATATTGAATGTTGTTTTTTTATCTACATTTATCTACAGTTTCCTAAAATAGGATTACAACAAACCAAATATAGGATTACTCATTACTCAAGATTTTAAGGAAAAAAAAATGTTCTATTGGCAGATAATTTTGTTTCTTTCCAGAAATAAATTCCTAAAAGCAGCGACATTCTTTTATTTTTATCTTAAATCTAGTCAAAATTTATTAAACCAAATATAAAATTATTTAACTTATTTCTCAACTTAGTTTAAAAACAATTTTCCACTACCTATGATGTTATTTTTTGCAGTGTAAAACCATTCTTCTGTTTAACATTTTGTTTTATGTTTTTATAAATTTTATAAATTATTTTTAGCTAAGTAGGGTTCTTGGCCGACTTAAAGATCACTTCTGTACCTCAAACCCTCTCATGACAACTAAAAACATTTCTTAACATTTTCTTGTGTATTATATTAATACTATCTGTGTTTATGTTATATGTATTTCTTCGCCTATATGACAATTTTATAAAAAAAAAAATTGCTCAGTTATGTTTGTATTGTTGGTGAACATGAAATAAAATTAATTTCATTGTATTGTCATGCTTAAAGAAAGCCAATATGTCACTCTGTACTGCACACTCCTGACCCCTGTATATATTTATTAAAACATAGTTGTGCAAAAAAAAAAAAAAAAAAAGGATCTAAAATGCTCTTTTTTATGGCTTTCTTTGGTTGAAAAATTAAGGTCAAAATGTTCGCAGATAAATGATTTTAAAGTTTTTTCCCCCCTGAAGAGGAACTCACTTCGGTTCCCCAAAGAACCTGTTTGTTTACGATTTCTTTAAATTTTTGTTGTGGAGACTTTTTGTTTTTTCTAGCAGGTCTAAATCTATGAAGTGAAAGGTTGTTCTTTATGGAATATGGAAGCAAGATCTCTGTTCTTCTACGTGAGCGCCGTTATATTTATATTTCAGGGAGTTCAGGTTGTGTTTATGTGCTCGCCGAAACTCGGAAAGTCAAGTGGGGAAAATAGAAACCGAATAAAAACTGGTTTTCT
>NC_071121.1:1502500-1527500 GCF_024256425.1 Clarias gariepinus
CTGCGACAAGATGGAGGGATGATATCATCAACATCCCATCATGACACTTTGGATCACACAAGGAAAACAAATCCACAACAATGGTGTGGTGCTGGTACAGGAACGAAATCCAAACCTCTGATCGAGTGACGAGAACCCACCCAGACATTTGATTACCCCCGAGGTGTTTTATTCCTCCGACACCACAGTCACCAGTCAGTGATCCCAGTTAAACCAGCAGCAGGGTCACTTCACTGAATTTACATCCATGTCTATTCTGTGGTTCCTCATCCCAAAAAACATGTATAATTAAAGAATAATAAACGTGTGTGTGTGTGTGCGTGTGAGAGAGAGAGGGAGTAGCTCTGCCCTGCCGCCATTCTGTCTCCTGTTGGAGGAAGGAGGTCAGGTGTCCCAATGACCTTCCATTAAGTCTTATTAGTAAACACACCCTCCATCCAAAAACAACATGGCTGCCCTAGTGTGTGTAAGAGAGAGAGAGAGAGAGAGAGAGAGTAAGGAGACAGAGAAAGTCATGGATAATGGAAAAAAGTGAGAGACAAACAAAGTCTATTGAAAGAAAAAGTATGTAGACAGAAATACAGTAAACTGGGAAAAGTAAAGACGACTGATAGATAGAAAAGTCAAGACTTTATTCATCACATAAACATTACTGTACGATAGGTGGGCGGAGCCAGAGCGAGAGAGGGGTCAGCCATGATACAGCGCCCCCTGGGGCAGACAGACTCAGAGCCTTAACATACTGAGCTACCACTGACCCCTAGACAGAAAGACAGACAGACAGACAGACAGACAGACGTATGTATGTTGTTGCTGTTGGTCATTTAACTGCTTCTGTCAATGGGTCACCCAGCGGACCATCCGATCTACACACGACTTGGCACACATTCTCATACTGGATACTCACACAACCCTCCCAATATATCTGATAGATAGATAGATAGATAGATAGATAGATAGATAGATAGATAGATAGATAGATAGATAGATAGACAGACAGACAGACTGTGGGACATAAACACAGTGCCACTACTTGTATCTGGTAATGCTCAAAATATTTCTAGCTGTCTTTTGGATACAAACCAAAGTGGGTGTGGCATATACAGGAAGGGGTGGAGTTTTATAAATAAATATTCATCCCTGAATAAAAATCAGGGATGATGGGAAGAGAAGTCATTTTCTGTTGTTAAAATAGACTAGCACTTTGCAGGACAGGGCTGTAGTGACCTCATGAAGCCGCCGCCGTCCTGCGTCTGGAGATACGAAGCATGTGGAAGTCTCGGAGAACGCTCCGCACCACGCCGTACGGAGTGACAGATGAGTGTGGGGTTAACGCTCTGGATTTCCCATCAGCCCCTCTTGCTGCATGCTGTATCACTTTAGCCCATGAGCTATGGGACTATTAATAACACATTTATTACCACAAGTTACCACTCGCCAAGTTTCATGTCTGTTCTTCTGGCTCGACGCAGAAACAAAAGACAAGCTTTCATCGAGCTGCTGTTTAGGTTTTAGCTCAGTGATGTTTTTATCTTTTCTTTCTATCTCTGTTGTTCTTCCCTCTTGTTTTTTCCTCGAGCGGCGATTGATTTCTGGAGATGTTCCTCCGTAGAAAAGCTCCATATTGTGATTTGAGTGCCACACTTCGGGGTATTTGCTGTGTCTGTTCTGTATTTGCTCAGCGATTATCTGTGTGTTTTCGGAGGAGTCCCATATGTGCGCTTTGTTGTGTAACTCCATCGCCCCACAGCTGTGTGTTTGCGCATCGAATGGAATCCATTGACAAAATCGTTCCTCTCAAATTCAATCAAGACGAGACGTTAATGTGGATCTCCATTACAGGATTGAGGCAATAAAAGTCAAGTCTTTCGCTCTCGTTCCCCCGGGCCTGATCCTGATAATGACGCTGTTATCTGCTTTGGCATGCGCAGATCGCTTGACTCGCCTCGTGATAACGCTGCATGTCACGTTTTCAGCATGTTATTTTTCCTAAATGTGTCAAAGTCCAACACAGATACCAGGAGGTGGACTTTGAAGGCAAATTGATCATGAGAGCACAACAGTTATGTCTCAGAGGGCAGAGAAACAGCCTTAGCTCTGTAATAAACAGTGGATGTAAACATATTGCACATGAATTCACCTGAATATGGATTGAAAAGACAAAATGGTGTCCATATTTCTATTGCAAAAATGTCCCCTGTGTTTCATTTGTATATTCCGATAACATTGAAACCCAAAACATTTTCACCAGATGCATTGTTCTTGTTTGTTCTGCTTTGGAGGTGAGTTACATAAAGATTGAATATGACCCGTGACTGTACGGATCAGTGATAAAGTCCTGGACTTGGGAGTGTAAAAACGACCAGAGAAAGAAAGTTTGTCAAGGTTTATATCAACGAAACCACAAGATGCCCCAGTGAAGCTGCATCGAAGCCTCAACAGAGCCCTAGTGGTGCCACACAAAAGCAATAACGGATCCCTAGTGGAACTGCAATGTTGCTCTAATGGAATAACAATGGAGCTGCTATGAATCGCTTATAGAGCTCCAATGCAGCAGCACTGAAACCTTAATAAAGGTATAAAATTTTACCACAACAGAGCTGCAATAAAGCCACAATGAAGTCACAATGGATCTGCTACAGTATGAAGCCACCGTGATGCCCCACTGAAGCAGCTACGAAGCCTCAATGAACCTACAATACATTGAAGAACCAATTGTAGCTGCAGTGAATCCTCAGTTGGGTCAAATGAGTTATAATGAAACCAGAATGAAACAGCAGTGAAGCCCCAGTGATCTGTTAAGAAGCACCAATGAAGCCGCAAAGGAGCAGCAATGAAGGGCTGATGAAGCAGAAATGGATCCGCTATGAACCCACGCTAAAAACTCCAACATTATTGCAATGAAGCCCCGATGGATCTGTTATATACACTTGAGCTGCTATAAATCTACAATGGATCAGCTGTAAAGCTACAAAAACCTACTTATGGAACAGCAAAGAAACCTCCATGAAGCTGCAATAAAGCCCAACAGAGGTGCAATGGATCTGCTATGAAGCTACAAAAAGCCACTTATCAAACAGCAAAAAAGTCCCAATTGAGCAGGAATGGAGCTGCAATGAACCTAGTAGGTTATAATGAAACCACATTGGAACAGCAGTGAAGCCCCAGTGATCTGCTAAGAAGCACCAATGAAGCCACAAAGGAGCAGCAATGAAACATTAATGGATCTCCAATGGAACTGTTATGAATGGATTTGCTATGAATCTACAATGGATCTGCTATGCCACTCATGGAACAACAATGACGTTCTAATCAAGCAGCAATAGAGGTGTAATAAAGCCCAACAGAGGTGCAATGAAGGCCCAATGGGTCTGCTATGAAGCCCTAATGAAGCCAGAGTAGAGCAGTCATGAAAACTAAATGCTGCCCCAATGAAAACCCCCAAACCCCCAAGCCAACACTTCTGACAGATCCGAATGGAGAATATAACAGTTTTATGAAAACACCTCATAAATGTTTGTCACTTTCTAGGTGCTCATTAAACACTTTACTGTGTCACTGATTAGACAAACATTTCCCGCCCGATCATAACATAATTCGAATCTGAAAGCTAAATAGTTATTTAAGAAAAGTAAGTGTATAAAACTTAAACAGAGATCAAATAATAAAACAATAAGTTACAGTGTGTCAGCACAGTAAAGACTAAGAGTTTGTATCAGCTTAGTAGCATTAGTGGACATAGCATATAGTGGACAAAGTGGACTGAGACGATTTGATTTTCTGTAGATTCTGTCAAACCTTAGAGTAAAGAAGAGTGTTTGTTTTAGCTCCATACCATCACCACCCCAAATGATGTACAGTTGACCACAAGTGTATACAATCTGGGACATACAGTATGTATTCTGTCTTATTAGAAGAGATACTGTATATACACCACTTCATTACTGCTAAACTGGATGCTATCCTTCGCTGTGCTGTAGTCACAGATTTCAGCCTGCAGCTAGAGATGATGCTTGTACTTTATAGTTTCCATATCACTGACAGGTTTGACAAAACTTTAGCTTGTTAGCCGGGTCATCATACCCAAGCCACTCACGGATTGTCCTCCACTTTTCATTGAGGCATCTGTTTTCCCCTTCATATCATTCTTACTCCTATTATGGCATTTTTCTTAACTCATTATTTGACCAGATTAGCTCGATGTGGCTTCATTAATCTTCCTTCAGTTAATGCTTATGATAAATCTGATATTTATTCAATCAGTGTTGGAGATAAATAAAGATGTGGGCTTAATTGTCAACTCTGGGCTCAGACTCAGGACCTGTATTTAGTATGTTGCCTTTAAATGCCCTGCTGAGATGCACTGCGTTGTTAAAATCATCGCTCAAGACCTAGCTTAAAACATTATTAACCACTGATTTACATGGCACACTTTAGCACAATTATCCTTTCTGCTACGTTAGTCCCACCCAAAGTGTGTAAGACACCCAGTTGGCAGCCAGCTCTGATCACCGTGCCAAAGTGGGTGCATAGGAATTCAACCTCATCAGGAATTTCAGCTTGTCAGCCACGTGGTAATGTTAATATGGTTTTGTGGCAGTTTGGTAGCTTGTTTAAGAGCGAAGCAGCAACGCTTAAATGAAACGTGTGCCTCCGCAGGGGCGAATGTGGGTTTCTGACTCTAAATTGGCTCCAGATTTGAGAGGTATTGTAGGCCATGGACTTGGGTGGGCATGTGTACTTGAAGGAGGTTCACATCATTCAAGTCCTGGTTAGATAGGAATCGCTAACAGATGGTATGAACCAACCACCTCCTCATAAACATGGGATATCCAGTGGTTTCTCCAGCATCTGGTACAAAGCAGTAACTCTGGTGCGCTTCACATGAACGGTTTAGTCTTAAACATTCTGGTTTGTTTTAATATTCAGCACCAAGTGTCCGTTTGATCGTACATCAGTGTCATAATGTAGCTAAATGCAAAATTAGCAAGATATCCATGGCATTTGATATTAATGGCAAATAGGAGCATTAGTGAAGATTCAATGAGACCCCAGTGCAGCCACAATGACTCCCCAGTGAAGCCCCCTGATGTATTTGTAATAGAGCCATCATGAGTTTCCAGTGGAGCCTCTATGTGCTCGCAATGAAGCCACTATAAAGCCATGATAAAGGCTCGATAGAGCCAATGAAGCAGCAGTGAGGCTGCAATGAAGCCCCCGGTGTAGTCCGTGGCACTCGTGGCCATGTGGAGTGTTTTATAATGACAACAAAAGCCCCTATAGAAGTGCAATGAATCCCAATGAAGCCTTCAGATATAGCACCAGTGATGTTGTAATGAAGCCCCTAATGTAGCACCAATGTACCACCAATGTACCACCAGTGGAGCAACAACGGAGCTGGAATGACGCCACTATGAAGCCTTAATAAAGGTGCATAAGAGCTAAAATGAAGCACCAGCAAAGCTGCAATGACTGAATCAGCCATGGATGTGCAATCCAAATAGAGAAGTCATATTTGAGCCATAATTAAGCCCCAGTGGAGCTAAAGTGAAGCATCAATGGAGTCCCAAGTTGTTTAGTTATGAGCAACTTTGAAATAAATAATTTAAATGTTTTTTTCATGGTCAGTTCAGCAAAATTTTAATTTTACAAAAAACAATAAAGTAGGTAATTTCTAACCACAAAAAACCTAAATGTTTTGGAATGTTTATACGTACGTTCATTTATATGGAAAACGAGAACATTCAAACAGATTGAACCTGAAAGCTTCGGTTTACCTCAAACTACTCATAATGCAGCGTGGTGCCGATCTCTGTGGCCGACTGCGGAGCAGGAATCCCTCTAAACCACAGCCTTCATTACGGTGTCTAGACAAGACCTCCAGAAACTCGTGCACCACTCCTCTTCCTCTCTTCTTCATCCCTCCACTCACCTCCATATTCCTCTCCTAATATAACCCCAGACACAGCTACATCTCACATCAAGCGTTCTTAACTCAAAGCCCGCTAATTCACGTGCGCGCGGGGGGCGTTCGACGCCATTTTTATTACCAAAATAGGTGTCACAGAGTCTTTAATTGACTTTGACAAAGTTACACGTAGCCATGTGGAGTGTTTTATATTCATAAGGTTAAAGGTTTATGTGCCATATGGGCCGTGTATGAAAGCAGGCGCAGTAAAATATGTAGCTTAAACGTCTATATTAGACGTCTCGACGGCTAATTTCCTCACAAAACGTCTTGTTCACACACTGTTTGCTTTACGCTTAATTATAAATCCATGTATTTCATCAAATGTTATTATATAAACCCCACACTTGTTGTAGAATATTATAATCCTGATATATAGCAGTTAAAACAATTAAAATATCCCACATTCCTGATTATGATTGGTTAGAAGGTGTTGATTAATTTACTTTACCAGCACAGCTATTATGTAATGCGCTCATTCTAATATGTTATCGTTTCTGTAGCAACAACATATTCACAGGGGTGTATACAGCAGGCGATCTGCTATTAATAAAAAGCTTAAAAATGTGTCTAATTGTTTAATTAACATTTATGGAAGGAGACTCCAGTGTCATTTTTACAAATAAATATTGAATAGCAGTAAATTTATCATTTATTTGGTATTATTTTGTATATTCCCGAAACAAACTTTATGTTTTGTGTTTATGGTGCATATGTGTGTGTGTTCACTCTTATCCACATGCACATGTGTGTTTAAACTGTTACACGCCGGAATGAAAAACACACGCCCTAATATCTTGTACAGAGATTATAAAATGGAAAGGGGGAGGGTCATTTTATGATGAATTTAGGCATGATAACAAGTAACAGCTGTCCTGTTTCTTGTCTTCACCCTGTGTGTGTGTGTGTGTGTGTGTGTGTGTGTGTATGCAGCGCACTTCTATACACTTTAGGGCAGAATAAAAGCCAGAGCAGGCAACAGTAACAGTAGCAGCATGGATAACATCAAAAAAAAATAAATAAATAAAAATTTTAGTTTGTGATGTCACTAAATCATTCCCAGCACTTTCAGACTAGTCCATCATGCAAACAGTAAGTAGATAACAAAAACGTTTTTGTTACAGAAGGTTTTTCTTCCCATTTTAACCCAACAAACTTTAAGAATGAATATGCGATTAAAAGAAAATCATAATAAAACCATGGTTGTCATGGTAACAGTATGTATGTATGTATGTATGTATGACTGACGTTTTTCACTTTTTCTTAAAATGTATTCAAATCTTTTTTTTCTTCATTTTACGCACACTTCTCCACAGTGACAAAGTGAAAAGAGGTGTTATAAAGATTAAAATACCCTATTTTCACAAGTTAATAGTGAGCTGAATTGCAGCTCTGGTGGGTCCTGCTCCTATCAATCATCCTCGAGATGCTACTGCAATTTGTCCACCTGTGCCTAAATGACTTCATTGGACATAATTAGAAAAAGGCACACACACCTGTCTTATTTAATGTCTCACATTAGATGTGTGTCAGAGTGAAAACAAAGTCATGGGCATCATAGCCATAATCATTTTTAAATGGAAGACATTTGGAACAACCAACAGTCTGTCAGGATCTAGCCTCCAAACCAAACTGAGATCCTGAGGTCGCTTGTGGAGATGGGAGAGACGTACAGAAGAACAGCCATTACCAGTCAGACCTCTATGGTTGAGAACCCATTTCTAACTAAAAGAAGCCATTCTTCACTAAAAGTCACATGACAGCTGACCGTGAGTCGGCCAAAAAGCACCTGAAGAACTCTCAGACCATGAGGAACAAAGTTCCCTGGTCTAATAACACAACAAATCAACTATTTAGAATCAGAAAATCAGGCACTGCACATCACCCTATTCAAACCATCTCTACAGTCAGACATGGTGGTGGAAGCATCATGCTATGTTTCTCTGCAACTGGGGGTCAGTCAGTAGAGAGGTAAGATTGATGAAGATAAAATAAAGCGCTATCCTGAGTGAAAACCTTCTCCAGAGTGCTCAGGAACTCCGGCTTTGATGAAGGTATACAGTTCAACATGACCATGACCCAAAGCATAACGCCAAGAAAACAGTAAATAGTGAATTGCAGCTCTGGTGGGTCCTGCTCCTATCAATCATCCTTGAGATACGATTGCAACATGACACAAGTACATCTGTGCTTAATTGAAGACATTTGGGAGTTCAGGAGTGGCTCCAGAACAACCTGAATCCGATAGAGAATCTCTGGAGAAACCCAAAAGTGGCTGTGCACTGACCCTGCCCATTCAATCTGCTTGAGCTTGAACAATTCTGCCAAGAAGAATGAAGGAAACTTCCAAAAGAAAGGTGTATCAGGCTTGTAGCATCATTCACAAGCAGACTCAAGGCTGTCACTGCCGACAAAGGTGGTTTGATCAAGTACTAGGTGATGGGTCTTAATCCTAATGAAAACAGGATAGTTTAAAATAGCTATATACACACATATATATATATATATATATATATATATATAAACACCTATTTTTAGTTTGTGTCGACTGTGTGTGGAATAATCACCAAAAGGATTTGAGTCCATTTTAAGATGAGTGTGAAACATAACAAAATGTGAAAAACGTAAAAGGGAAATAAGACTATTCTATTAGCAGTGTATATTTGAAAAATCAAAAATAATAAAATCTTGTTTTATTCAATACTTGTTTATTGTTTTCTAATAACAGATTAATTGTAAGAGATACTAAGTAGTTCATTAGGTAATTATATTAAGTTTCAATACAGACTTTTATTTAATAAAATTAAATTTTCAAATTAAAATTATTTGTCACCTACACTAACATACGCAGTACAATATGCAGTAAAATGCGTAAGTGAAACTGTCTGTGAACTAAAATAAAAAAAACATAATCGAATATAAAGTTTTCACCACAATAAAAGGAAAATTCCACAATATACAGAAATGTACAAATTTACAAAAGTCTGGTAAAATGATGCGAATCAAAATTCAACACAGAATGTGAAAAGTGTCCAAAGTGTAATTGTAAACTAAGAGAAATAAAAACATGAAAAATATATAAATATACAACAGTATAACTCAACAATACAGAACAAATCAACTCCTCTGTTACTTGGCACATGAACCTCAGAGATTCAGTAGATTTTATTATCTTCTTGTAGGGTTTTTGTTGACATTTTAATAATTTAATGTATAATGTGTTGAAGAAACACAATGTGAATGAATACATGAATACATGAATAATGCAAAATCAGTAAATAACTAAATACATTTCTAATAAAAACATTAGTTGTATATGGTGTACTGTATGCAGAGATGTTTGCTTAACCACAGCATGTACAGTATGTAGGGAGTCGGAGGTTAAACTGTAACTTCACTTCAGGACAGAAGAGTTTACACTGCCTTGCGGTTTCTCGAGAGACCGGTGAGTGTTTAAAGCTGCTACAACATAAATGAGAACAGAACAGTAGCTCACTGTTTTTTTAGGAAATTATTGTAACTGATAAAGTAATTATCTATAAAGACCTGTGCTGACCCACGCATGAAAACCGAGGACCTAAAAAACCCGAGGTCCTGACCTGATGCTACCACCTGAGAGCTATCACGAACCCATGTATTATTACTGAGATCCTGAAAAGTAACACACACACACACACACACACACACACACACACACACACACCCTGTCTTTACCTATGACTATCTCTCAAAGTCACATAATTATACACATTTAAAGGTTCCTCATCTTCACTATCACTTGCTAAGTGTAGGACTCAGCACTTCGCTAATCTTTTTAAAACACACACACATAGACAGACACACACACACACACACACACACTGCACTTTACGTGACTGTTTACCTGAACACTGCTTATTTAATGTGGCTGAAGCTAATTAAAGATAAACATCTTTTAAGGAGAGCTGTGGGGTGCCATTACTTTTAAGTCAAAACCAAACAATGCCTTGTTAAGATAAGCCTTACACTGAGAAAAAAAATGAACAACAACAAACGAGAGCAACAAAAGATTTTTATTTCAATTTAACAGAATATGTTTTATTAAGTTTAGTAAACCAGACATGTTTTTTATGAAACACCACAAATATGAAACAATAAACAAAACACAATAAACAAACATGAACAAGTTTAACTAGCTTGTGTGGTACATGATCTTTTAACACGTAGCATGTCGACAGGTAGTTAGCATTATAGCATTAATCTCACCGTGAACACGCGTTAGTGTGTGTAGTCCGTGTGTGAACCTTAGCTTTACCTCACTGACCCGCATGTGTCACGATCAGTCAGACGGAAATGTTTAGCATTAGCATTAGCCTTAATGTCAGAGTACAAGACAGCTGGGTTTGATCATAGCTACATTAGCCAGTTAGCTTTGGGACCTCCTAGAGTGCTGGAAATTTATTCTAGATTAACACACACACACACACACACACACACACACAAACAACCACACACTAAAAATATTACTCTACTAATATTAAACCCCAATTTCTTGTTTCTGTTTAAAATTGATTTGGGGCGGAGCTTTCTAAACCTACTAAATTATATGACAAACTAATCGTAGCCTCTTTAGACGAATCATGTTTGAATTTGTCGTTGTCAATTTTCTTTAGAAGTTCTAAATCTGAACCTTGGGCATAAAAATGACTTAAGGGGCGTGGCCATGCAAAATCTCATTTTATGATGTCACTAAATAATCTGCACTGTTTTCGACCAATCCCAGGCCGTTGTGCAAATCCTCAATGGGTGTCGTTACCGTCGGGAACTGAAGCCTCTCGTCATGAAACCATTTTTAACACCTAGTTAGCTAGCTAGCACTGGTGGTTGTCATGGTAACAAATAGGTTTTAGCTGTTGTTTGATAAAACTTTGAGCAAATAATGTAAACCCCGACTCAAGTTCGGCCGAGTTTACGAGCAGTTATCAAACTAGCTAGCTAAGTCAGCTAATGTTAGCTTAAAGAACGGTGGGAGAATATAGAGGACATGTCTCTGACATAAGATCACCCCCGTACATGATTATTTTCTTCAGGAACACAAATTTGTCTATAACCAAACCCTTACTCTCTCTCTCTCTCTCTCTCTCTCTCCTGTTTGCTGTAGTGTGAGCGGCTTTTCATGCTGCTATGCTAATTCTTTAGCTCCCAGCCCATACAGTAGTTTCAGCCCCGGTTTTCCGCTTGCGTTTCCATTTCCTTTAGGATTTAATAAATGTACATGAGCGAGATTTCTTCCTGCGTCATTTTGCAGTGAAACTGGATGTTTTCTGAATCAGATTGTTTTTGGATTTGTGATGAAGCGGATAAGAAACAGAGACTCTCCTGTCTGTTTAATGTCTCTGTGTAAAAGAAAAATACAATGTTAAGCCTTTTACAGTTTTAGGAAAAAAGCTGTCCTCGGGAACCGTGCCTGAACCTGCTGGAAAAGGTGCTCTCTATCCCGGTACAGCACGGATCGGACGCGGGAGCAACTGGACCTCGACATTGTACAGGTTTTGCGAACATTAGGGCATTCGAGATTCCTTAAAAGTACTTGTGATGTATCTGTTTTATATAGAACATCATGGAACACAACGAGAGAATGAGAGTCAGGAAGAAGGAGAAGAAGAAGAAATGATTATTAAAGAAACGTCTAAAACATGCTCACATTTAAACTGTTATAAATTAACAAGGTGTATGGATATTCATTAAATAACTTATGATGTAAGTGAGACACGCCCCTTTGTCTTTTATCCCCCCACCAAGCTTTGCCAAACATCATAATATCAGAAAGATTAGATACACAGCTTGTAAAAAAAAAAAAAAAAGGTAAAAATCGTACAAAAGAAAAAAAAAAAGTTTCCACATTAAAACACTAATGACATCCACTGGAATCCTGACTCAATTACTCGTGCCTGAGAGAGAGAGAGAGAGAGAGAGAGAGAGAGAAGGAGAGAGAGAGAGAGAGAGAGAGAAGGAGAGAGAGAGAGAGAGAGAGAGAGAGAGAAGGAGAGAGAGAGAGAGAGAGAGAGAAGGAGAGAGAGCACGTCCTCTTTCGGAGAAGTGCAAACTTGGACAGTGGGAGGAATTTTTTGTGGTTTTTTTATCCAAAAGGCTCCTCCATCTGTGTAAACTGGAGACAGCCAGGATGTCGACTCCCTCTCTGTGCACACACACACACACACACACACACACATTATATATATACACTGTGTAGACACTTAACCCCTTGTTCTTTATTTATCCAGGCTTATTGATTTCCTTTTTATATTGTAATTTGTTCCACAATCAAATCTTTTTCAGATATTTAATTTAAGCTAATTAAGCGGATTTTTTTTTGTTTGTTTTATGTCAAATACAATTTAATCTGGTTTAACCAAATTGATAATTGTTCTATCTGTTTAATTGATTACTTTAATTAGTAATTAGTAAAAAGTTTTTGAAAAAGTTTTTTAAAGTCTTTAAAATTTTTTTTTTTTTTTATTAAAGTTTTAGTTAGCGTGGTCTAGCTAGTCTAGTTTCTTTTAGTTGTGTTATTTGCACGTCTAATGCTAATGTAGTTTTTTTCCTTTTTTTATTTAATTTTTAAGAAGTGATTTTAGTTCTCCTGTATCTTAATTTCATTAAATTAACTAAATAAATGTAACTTGTTTGTGTTTATTACAGAAGCCATGTTGTTGTCGCTTTAAATGTTTAAACATCGTCAAAAATTGTGATTCTAAAATAAAATGGTTGAAACTGAAGCTTACAGCGCTGCTTATCCAGCTGTGAGCACTGACCCTTACACACACACACACACACACACACACATATATGAGGACCCCTTAAGCACTATGTGAGGCTCCTGTTTTGCTTGGCAATGCATGAGTTGTGTGTGTGTGTGGTTGTGTGTGTATGTGTGTATGTGTGGATATATGTGTGTGTGCACGTGCGCATGAACACACACTAATGACAGGACCATAAGCAGTTTAAAGGAGGTTATGTAAGTTTGAGCTGCCTTCCTGCCTGTTAGAACTGTGACTCAGCTGGCAACAGCCTGCCTGTGTGTGTGTGTGTGTGTGTGCATGTGTGTGTGTGTGTGTGTGCATGTGTGTGTGTGTGTGTGTGTGTGTATGAGAGAGAGACTTTAAACTCCAGTAAACTTAGCAAGGCTTTCATGACCTGGTGTTGGGAGTCTAAGGGGGAACAGAAAGTAGGTTAACCCCCTCATTCTCTCTCTCTCTCTCACACACACACACACACACACACACACTACTACAGTATATCGATACAGTCCAGTTCGCCCCCTCCTGCTAAAATACTTCCAAGCAGCAGCAGTGTACAAAGTGTGTGTGTGTGTGTGTGTGTTGCGTGTGTGTGCACCTATTTGATTTGAATTGCACCATATTAACAGCGGCAGTATTACTACTGCTCTTGTGACAGATGGATGACACTTAGTCAGGAGTTTAAAGCGGATATGACTGAGACCCCTCAATAACCTCTTACACACACACACACACACACACACAGAATGTTATATTACTTAATAGTGTAAATGTGTTGTAGTTAAAGTGTACGACTGTAACTTTGAATGCTGTCTCTTTAAATGCTATCTGTCTCTGTGTGTGTGTGTGTGTGTGTGTGTGTGTGTGATTTATACTCAGTGACTCACTGGGTTGTCCCTGGCACACACACATTTTGGGTGTTTGCCCAGACTCAGGGTTACACACTTAACCCCTAACTGCTGCACACACTACCTCTATGTATGAACACTTAGTACCCTTAACCCCTTACTGCTATACACCCTAATACTATGAACACTTAGTACCCTTAACCCCTTACTGCTATACACCCTAAGACTATGAACACTTAGTACCCTTAACCCCTTCACTGCTATACACCCTAATACTATGAACACTTAGTACCCTTAACCCCTTACTGCTATACACCCTAAGACTATGAACACTTAGTACCCTTAACCCCTTACTGCTATACACCCTAATACTATGAACACTTAGTACCCTTAACCCCTTCACTGCTATACACCCTAAGACTATGTACACCTAGTACCCTTAACTCCTTACTGCTATACACCCTAAGACTATGAACCTTTAGTACCCTTAACCCCTTACTGCTATACACCCTAATACTATAAACACTTAGTACCCTTAACCCCTTCACTGCTATACACCCTAAGACTAGAAACACTTAGTACCCTGGACTCCTTACTGCTATACACCCTAATACTATGAACACTTAGTACCCTTAACCCCTTCACTGCTATACACCCTAATACTATGAACACTTAGTACTCTTAACCCCTTCACTGCTATACACCCTTAGACTATGAACACTTAGTACCCTTAACCCCTTCACTGCTATACACCCTAAGACTATGTACACTTAGTACCCTTAACCCCTTACTGCTATACACCCTAAGACTATGAACCTTTAGTAGCCTTAACCCCTTACTGCTATACACCCTAATCCTATAAACACTTAGTACCCTTAACCCCTTCACTGCTATACACCCTAAGACTATGTACACTTAGTACCCTTAACCCCTTACTGCTATACACCCTAATACTATAAACACTTAGTACCCTTAAACCCCTACTGCTATACACCCTAAAACTATGTACCCTTAGTACCCTTAACCCCTTCACTGCTATACACCCTAAGACTATAAACACTTAGTACCCTTAACCCTTTACTGCTATACACCTTAAGAATATGAATCTTTGGTACACTTAACCCCTTACTGCTATACACCCTAAGACTAGAAACACTTAGTACCCTTGACTCCTTACTGCTATACACCCTAATACTATGAACACTTAGTACCCTTAACCCCTTCACTGCTATACACCCTAAGAGTATGAACACTTAGTACCCTTAAACCCTTCACTGCTATACACCCTAAGACTATGAACACTTAGTACCCTTAACCCCTTACTGCTATACACCCTAAGACTATGAACACTTAGTACCCTTAACCCCTTACTGCTATACACCCTAAGACTATGAACACTTAGTACCCTTAACCCCTTACTGCTATACACTCTAAGACTATGAACACTTAGTACCTTTAACCCTTTACTGCTTTATCAACTACCTCTATGTGCACTTAGTACCCTTAACCGGGTTACTGCAACACTATGTACACTTAGTACCTTTAACACCTTACTGCTATACACACTCCCTCTAGGTCCTTTAGTACCTTTAACTCCTTACTGCTACTGTATACACACTACCTCTATGTACACTTAGTATCCTTAGCCCCTTACTGCTATACACACTACCTCTGTGTATATTTTACACTACCGCTCTTTCTCAGTACTTAGTGGAGTTTTCATGTTCTCGTGTGCTTGGTTGGTTTTCTTTGGGTACTCCGGTTTCTCCCCACTGTCCAAAGACATGCAGTGTAGGTTAACTGGAATTTCCAGATTGCCCACAGTGTGTGACTGAGTGTGACTGAGTGTGTGTGTGTGTGTGTGTATGTGTGTGTGTGTGTGTGTGTGTGTGTGTGTGTGTTTTATGCCCTGCAATGGGTTGGCATCCTGTCAGTAGGTAAGGTATACCCTGCCTAGTCCCCTGAGACCTGACCAGGCCTCCCCTGCCCCTGTACTGTCTGTAGGCTAATTGCATCGTACTCTTAAATATGTCAGATGGTTTGTGTTTGACTTGTGTCCCCTTTGGCTTGGATGCTTCATTAGTTTGTCTCAGGGTTCTGCTTAACCAGTGGTGTGATTTGACTTGATGCCCTAGTTGCCTCAGATAAAGCTTCTGTTCACTCTGAGTCCTGTCTAATGGGTTGGTCTTCTGCTTGACTGGAATTCTGCTTGAGAGTGGGACTTGTTTAATTATTGTCTCATTTGGCCAGACATCAGATTTGACTTGGGTTCCTGTTGGACTTGGTGTTTTGTTTTACTGGAGTTCAGTTGTGGCTTGTTTAACTGAGTGCCATGTCTGGCCCTGTTGGAATGGGCTTGTTGTTAGACTGGCAGCTCTGGTAGACTGGAGGCTTGTTAGACTGGGTATCATGTTAGACTCGTGACTTATTTGGCTTGGGGTCTGATTTGACTGGTGTTCCTGTTAGACTGGGGTTCCTGTTAGACTGGGGTTCCTGTTATATTAGACTCCTATTTGGCATGATGTCTCTAAAGTTTACTGTTAGACCAGGCTGTGAGTGGTGGCCTTGTTAGACTCATATTTCTGTTAGACTGGCAGCCTGATTCGACTGGGTACACTGTTAGACTTGGGGTCCTACAGTATACGGCTTGGGGTCTGATTAGACTGGAGTTCCTGTTAGACTGGCAGCCTGATTGAACTGGATACACTGTTAGACTTGGGCTCTGATTCGACTGGGGTACCTGTTAGCCCGGGGTTGTATTAGACTAGAGGTTTTAGTTATACTGGGGTCCCTGTCAGAACGGGGTTCTCCGTCCCTTGCTTTGTTTGCTTGGGCTCTAGTTTCAGATCCTTGTATTTATTCAAAATAAAGGCTTCAGATCACCACCTTCTCCGCGCTGCCCTCCCTGTTCTCCACCCTGGATTAACTCTGCCAAATCATTCTTTCACGCCCAGGTTGCAAATGAGTTAAGTGCACTGTGTGAAGCCCTCACTTAACTGTACACACACACACACACACACACACACACACACACACACACACACACACACACACACACAGCTACTGGCTCCCATTTAAAGCATCACCATATCATTTAGTGAGAAGTAGAACAAGCCGGGACACGACCAAACAATTCCCTCTGAGTGTGCGCGTGTCCGTTTGTGTGTTAGACACACACAGACACACACAGACACACACACAAACACGCACAGACACACAAAGGTCAAAGCGTAATGACTAGAACATGAACGTGGCATGAAGTCTAAAAACTCTAAGCTCTCGACATTTGTGTAAAGTTTCCCATTAATTAGCAACAGCAGTACACCAGTCAGTGGAAATATTTCAGAAATACAGTAAAACCAATGTGTGTGTGTGTGTGTGTGTGTGTGTGTGTGTAGTTGAGATGGGGTGGGTACAGTAAAGTGTGTGTAAATATGAGGAGACAGTGGACCAGTTGTGAACAGATCGGGTGGAACGGCAGCATCGGCCTGTGAAATGTGACATGTGACGTCTATTTCTATGACTAAACTTCACACACACAGACACACACACACACACACACACACACACATACACATCACTATGCTTAAAGAAGAACAAAATCCTCGCATCCATAAAACATTGTTGTATTAGATATAGTAAAATTGCAGTGATAAATATGTGTGTGTGTGTGTGTGTGACAGAGAGAGAGCGAGGGAGAGAAAGTGTGTGTGTGTGTGTGTGTGTCAAAGAAAAGTGAATCTTATTTTTCAATACGGTGTATCGTTGGAAAGTAACTTGTTTTTTTGTGGAGAAAGAATGTAAGAGACGGAGGATAAATAAAACCTTTTGTTGTCTTAACTTCTTTTCCATTTCTTTGCAGTGATTTGTAGTTGATATCATCTCTCTCACACACACACACACACACACACACACACACTATTTTAATCACACTCTCCCTGTCATCCTGCCTTGATGTGTAAATAATCTCAGGTTTTATTTCTGGCAGATCAGCTTCCTCTTAAGGCCTCTGAATCTGTCCCTCGTGTCCCCCTGTCCCCTCACACAGCACTTAAATGTCCCTTTTTGATTCAGCATTAACAGGAAACATTGAGTTTCTTCTTAAACCTCATAAAATGTCCTGGATTTATCAACAGATTGGTTTTCATTCTTTTGTCTTTTCATGATTCTCATAACCACAGACATTTTCTGGTGTCTCCCCTGCAGAGTTTATTCTGCACAAGGGTAATTACAGCCATGTTCTATATATATATACACCCTTTAACACAGTACAGTAGATACAGTATACAGTATTGTGCATAAAGTCTTGACCCCGCTTATTTCCTCTTGTTAAATTAAATTACATTTCATTAAATGTAGATTATCTGAGAGAAATAGGAACTGGTTTTACTGTGACCGGCTGCAAACTCCCTTAAGATATAAATTGAAAATGTATTTATGTAACTACCTTAGCAGCACCCTTATTTCCCCTCTCGTCTGTTTCAACCACTTAGCATTCAGGATCAGCAGTGTACTAATCACCTGCCGGATCATCTGTCATCATCTGCACCTGTTTGCCCCTGGTTCATGTCTCTCATGCTTTTAGCAATTGTATCTTAGGCTACGTTTAATTCAATTCAATTCAATTCAATTTTATTTGTATAGCGCTTTTAACGATTTACATCATCATAAAGCAGCTCTACACAATCAAAAGAATTAAGTTTGTATGAAATGTGAATGTGTATGAATCAAAATTATATGATTGTTATATGAATTATATGATGATGTTTACACTGTCAGGTAAATGTGACCCAATTCAAATTTTTTGCTCATATGTGACACATATCGGATATGTTCCATGTCCGTGTAAACAAGAAAAAAACGTATGCATTTCGATATTTCGAGATCGGTTTCAGGCCTCCTTCATATGTGGAAATAAATCAGAAATAAATCAGATATAAATCAGATATGTCCTAATGTGATTGTCGTGTAAACAGACAGATCGGATTTTCTGAGTCGTTGCGTTCTGTACGTCATTAAAACGGCGACTTCTTCGCGGTTTAATGCATAATGTTATTCTCCGGTGGAAGCGCGTGTGGAATTATAACATCGCAGGTGACATGGAAAAGAAAAAAGCAACCAGCCCCCCCCCCTTTTTTTTTTAATGCTTATTAGGGCTAAATAAAATTAAGAAATCATTATTTGGTAAATGAAGCATATGTACAGGCTGCAATTATGCTGTTTTTTTTCCCTACGTTTTAAAACCATGGTGAGGTTTCGCGAACTTTGCACATATCGCAGAGCGTCAAGCATACTTCACCTCCGTCTATCTCGGCTAGTGTGTAGCGCAAGAACCTCCCTTTAAGTATGCGCGATGTTTCAGATGGCATGGCGGGTGTAAACACATGTATCAGATACTGTATGAGTCATAGTTGAAACAACGTGTAAACAGACGGTCAAAAAAATCAGATATACTGTAGGCAACAAATCAGAACTGGGCATCGAGACCTGCAGTGTAAACGTAGCCTTAGAAAGAAGAAATATCTTGAATATAGTTAAATTCATCTACACTTTCTTAAAATAGGATTACAACAAACCAAATATAAGATTATTAAGTTCGTTTTCCCCAAAAAAATTTACTCAAATTTAAAGCTGAATTGGCAGATAATTTTGGTAGTTTTAGGAATTTATTTCTTGAAAGAAGCAAAATTCTCTATTCGCAGAACAAGAAACTTGCAATTTTTGTAATGTTTGCCTAGAAGTTTAATAAGTTTAATAATAATCTCAATAACCTTATATTTGGTTTGTTGTGAACTTATTTTGAGAAATTGCAGACAGGTTTAGCTAGATTCAAAAATATTTCACTTGCTTACATTTTTTTTTATAGTTTAATATAAAAAATATATTTTTGTTAGTGCAGAAGAAAAATACATTTATAAAGTTTGCAAATTATCTGCCAATAGAACAAAAAACTTTTGTTTAAATTTGTAGTAAAATTTGATGAGAAATAAGCTTAATAATCTTATATTTGGTTTGTTATAATCTTATTTTCAGAAAGTGTAGATTGAACTATATTCAAGTCATTTTCACTATCTTTTTTTTTTTTTTTTTTTCCAGTGTATGCACTGATCTGACTATTTCAGTCATGTACAGTATTAGCAGATGCCTGATACTGATATCTGCCACGATTAATGAAATAATAAACTCCACCTTCTCTGTCATTTAAATGTGAACTGCTTGGTCATATTGTCTCCTTTTGTTTTGATTAACTACAGGAACTTGACATGCTCTTTATCATGATGCTTTTTGCAGTGTTACGACCAGCTCTCACAACATTTCCTTTGCAGATATTGCAAGTAGCTGTCAAACTTGTTGGCATAGCGAGTGTGAAATGCCTTCATACAGCTGAGTCTTTGGCTTTCTTCATGTTGTTGTTGTTGTTGTTGTTGTGAGTCAAATCTACCAGCAGTGAATAGATCACAATTAAAGTAAATAGGTTTGCCCCATGGATCAGCTTCTTATTCGATACCTGTTCTAGCTATTTAGGCAATATTGGGTCAGATATCCTGATATTAATATCAGATCGGTGCTTCCCTGATTCAGAGGTCACTGTGTGGCTCAACAGACACAACATTCCTCTGAAACTGCTCAGGTACAGGTAACAAAAACCTGCCGAAAATAAGAAGATTTGGATAAGAATAATAAGTTCTTGAGGAAGCCTGGAGGAATATTCTTCAAGCCTTTGGGAAAATATTATTAGCCGCTCTCGCCTTTAACAGCAATGTTATATACCATTAGCTGCACATAAACAACTAGTCAGAAATGTTTATATTTTCATTATCTGTAAAATACATTGACCCAATCATTAAGAGGTTTAGAGTTTGTGTTAAAACATACAAAACAAACAATATATAAATTAAGGATGTAAGTTCTAATAATATAAACATATAACAAAACAAATAATAACTGACACCAAAAGGAAGTTTTTTTTTGCTTGTTTGTTTGTTTGTTTGTTTGTTTTTTTAGCGAAGGAGTTTACATGACTTACCATAAATCTAATGTTTATTATTGTATTTTAACAATAAAAAAGTTAAATAATGCTCTTACTTCTACCATATTAACATTAATTAATGCATGTATAGAAATGTAAAAATCTATTATAATAAACTTTTTATGCTCGTCACTAACATACAGTTCCAACAAATAAAATAAATTTAATTAAAGGTTCTCCTTTAAAAGAACAGTATGATAGAGACTTTTAAAATAGATGAAATAAAAAAAAATTATAAATAACCAAACAAACGAACATATAAACAAAACAATTATTCCTATAGTACTCGAACTTTTATCTTAAATCCATAGTAAAAAAGGAAGACCTTCTATGAGAAATAAATGACAAAGTTTAAATTTGGTTTCTAAAATAAAAAAGTGAAAAAGCATCAATCCAAACTAAATTTTTCATTGCTTTGTGTTTATGCTGGAAATTCAAAAACAATTAACATGTCTCCACTTCCCATTTTTCCACAGAGCAAATCACAAGAAAAAAAGGATTATTGGAAATTTAATGATGTTTTAACCTTATTAGACAGGATTTTAAAAAGGACATTAAACATATATCATATACTCATCTGCAGGATAAAAAAATAATAATCAATTCGGTTATGGTTTATTTAACAAAGAAGAAATCACCCGGGGGGGGGGGTAGTTTTCTATCAGGCTGCTTGCTTCACGTCTGAAACCCCGGCCTCCCAAGAACTTAGCATTTATACTGTATGACGCTCTATAGTCTCTCAGTGCAGTGCATCTAAAACATTAAGCACTTTCATATGTTTGGATTAGACAGGAAGAGTGCTTTATTTTCCCCATCTGTCCATTTAAACACAGACAGACAAAGAGTGGAGAGAGAGACAGACAGAGAGACAGAGAGAAAGAGTGAGACAGAGAAAGAGAGACAAGTAGGGAGAAGACAGAGAAAAACAGAGAGAGAAACACGGAGACAGGCAGAGGAACAGAGAGAGAGACAAACAGGGGGAAGACAGTCAGTATGATGAAGAGATAGACAGAAAAAAAAAAACAGACAGACAAAAACAAAACAGAGACAGGAGGAAAAGTCAAACACAAAGAGTGATGGAGAGAGACAGAGGGATAATTAACAGACAGAAGCAGAGAGATAGAAAGACTCTGCTGAAAGACATGCACATGGAGACGGTGAGGGAGAGACTGACACAGTGAGAGAAAGACAGGTAGAGAGACAGACAGAGTGTCAGTGGGTTTTTCCCACATTCACAGTTTTTATCGTCAATAATTAAAATCCTTGATGGTTGTTGGTGGCTTCACTCCGAGACGTCACACACCTTAAACTCAAACGCTACAAAACGCCACGAGGTTCTTATGACATCATCGAGGACTCGGCGATGAACCGAACCAAAGCTGAACCATGTGGACCTTACAGAGTACCGGTGACGTCTCACGGTGTGATATGGAGTGTTTAACCCTGTCGTGATGTGGGAAAGATGAAGAGAGTCACTGATACAGAGTGAGAGAAGGAGAGAGAGAGAGAGAGAAGGAGAGAGTGAGACAGATAGTCAATAAAGAAAAGAGAGAGAGAGAGAGAGAGAGAGAGAGAGGTGTGTGTGTGTGCGTGTGTGTGTGTTGGGGGGGCGTCAATTTAAGCTCCTTTTTTTCCAATCTTTCGTTCTATGACAGAACTGAATTGCCAAAAATGAAAGCATTGTGTGTGTGTGTGTGTGTGTGTGTGCTTAAGGTGTTAAGTTCGAAACAAAATAATATTCAGCTCAGCACTATTCCAGAAAGGAAACACTGTTATGTTTTGATGTGGTGCGTTTTTCCTAAAATCACTCCGAGGTGAGAGAGAGAGAGAGAGAGAGAGAGAGAGAGAGAGAGAGAGAGGAATCTATCCATCTTCCATCTTACCTTCCTTCCATCACTCGTCTCTAACCGGGTAAGGGATGAAAATGTCTTCAGCTGGAAATACATACAGTAGAAGAGCAGACTTTTAGCTGTGAGGCTTTACACACACACACACACACACACACACACACACGATTTGGGGTTTATTCATGGAGTCTGAGTTTTATTGGTCAGTTTTATCAACATCCTCTGGAGAGACAATAAGAGTGAGAAAGAGAGAGACGAAGACAGACAGACAGACAGACAGGGAGAGTGAGACACAGTGGGATGGAGAAAAAGACAGACAGACAGATGAGGAGACAGACAGACAGATAGACGAACAGACAGACAGAGAGAGTCAGATGAGGAGATAGACAGACAGACAGACAGACAGACAGACAGACAGGGAGAGTGAGACACAGTGGGATGAAGAGAGAGACAGACAGATGAAGAGACAGAGAGCAAGAACAAGAGAGAGAGAGAGAGAATGATGCAAAAGTTTGCAGTTGACTATACGAATGCTGACTACACACACACACACACACACACTTAACTCCACTTCCAGAACATCCTGTTTGTTATTTTGTCATTGTACAGCAGTGACCCTGAAGTGTGTGTTTGCATATGTGTATGTACTGTATATGTATATCTGTGTGTGTGTGTGTGTGTGTGTGTGTGTGTGTGTCTGTGGGTCTGGGGGCGATGAGGATTATTTTGCATTAAAACAGGACCTTTCTGTTCATGCAAATCCACACAGTGAGAACTAAACACAAGGACAGCTACCAACACACTGATTTGCATAATGGATTGAACACAATGTGTGTGTGTGTGTGTGTGTGTGTGCGTGTGTGTGTGTGTTTATGGTGAAGTGAAAAGTGTGCCCCCTTGCCCTCGCTGCCGTTATGTGTATGTGTGACACTGTGTAGCAGGTCTTAACAGATTAAAGGAGGTTTGAAAGAAATAATAATTAAAAAAAAGTATTTCATTGATGCAACTGAACGTTACAATACGATACGACATGATTTGACTTATAATCATCATTAGGTCACGTTTCGATATTTGAGAATAACATTGAACCTTACTGAGTCCCAAAGTGTTCGAATAACTTATTAGTAAATCGTTCCTCTGAGGTTTTGGATGAATCTTATTCATAAAAAGCTAGAAATTAAAAAAAGACCTGACCACTCTGGATTTCCGCAGAATCTGTTATGATGCAACACTAAACATTTTAAATTGTTAAGCTAAATCTATTACATTTAGCCATGCCTCTGAATATGTTACTGTATGACTCGATACAGTACAATACTGTACAATACAGTTTCAGTTCATCAGATACGATATGCCGTTTCGCTTTAAGGCCCAATCTCAACCTCTGACCTGGACAGAAAAAGCCAATAATATTAGATATGGTGTACTCAGTTATTCAAATTTTGATTCATAAGGTAAGAATTCAATATTTGATTATACCAACGGATCTGAATTTCATTCACAATCTGCGTAGGAAGGGTTTAAATCCCTCAAATCACTTTGGTAGCTAGTTAAATTATTCACACAAATATAGAAGAGTAATTTCACAGCAGTTTATAATTATTAACAGTTGAATTGGCACATCAATCCGAATTGTTACACCCTTAAAAGGGTAATAATAATAATAATAATAATAATAATAATAACATTGTGTGTGTGTGTGTGTGTGTGTGTGTGTGTGTGTGTGCATGCATGTGTGTGTGTGTGTGTTTGGGTGTGTGTGTGTGTGTGTGTGTGTGTATTTCCAGTACACTGCCTCTCCTGGAATAGGAAAGTGGAAGTAAACTTCTCAGAAAGTGCTTGGCCTGACCACTTATGAGAAAATCAAGAAAGATTCTTTAGTACCCTTCATTTGTTTATATTTCACCCTTAATGCACACACACACACACACACACACGCACACACACTCGCACACACACACACACACACACACACACACATGGATTTTGACACACATGCACTTCATTTTGATTTTGTCTGTTTTTGCTGTAAATGTTCAAGGTTATGGTTTGCTGTAAAAAAAAAGGATGCAATTGTGTGTGTGTGTGTGTGCGCACATTCGTGTGGTGTGTGTACAAAGTATTTTTTGTTGACTGCAAATTTTCGACTATTTGAAATATGTTTTATGATTATTAATAAATAAATGAAATAAATATACTGTCAACTCTATTTCAATAAATCTTAAAATTTTCTTAAGCTTGAAAAATTCTTTAACGTGCAAATATTTTGTTTGTTGTTGCTACAGATTTTGTTTAATCATTTTGATAAATCTATCAATAGAATTTTAAAACATTCCAACATGAAAAATCGGAGAAAAATAGTTTCATTGTTTAAAGTAAATATAAATAAACACAGATCTACAGATCTAAAGTTAACTACAGTTAATTTTGTGATATTTCTCATTAGAACCAAATATCCATTTATTAAGTTTTACTGGTATATAATTTTTTATTTAATAGGAATTAAAAAAATCTGTAGCCAAAGTTTT
>NC_071121.1:1530000-1545000 GCF_024256425.1 Clarias gariepinus
GTGTGTGTGTGTGTGTGTGCGCGTGTGTGTGTGTTTGTTCTGTATGCTCTCAAATCTCAGCTGATTGGAATCAGCACAGGAACCTTTTTCACACACTCGCTTGGAGGTTTCAGCATTGCAGCCTTCCTGAGACGAGTCCTCGCTTTACTAGGAATGAGTTAAAGAGAAAGAAAATCTTACGCAACAAATCCACTTTACTGAGAAACGCTGGAGAGACTCTGAGAACTGAGAATTTCATAGTCATAGGTTTTGTTTAAACTCTGTTTGTATTCAGGATGTAGCCAGAGCGCATGCTAGTTAGCTTCAGGAATTTAACGATAAAATAGCCACTAATAATTGATCTATTTCAGAGTTACTGTTATCTCCCTGGAGTGGGTTATAATCCTATAATCGCAGATCTGCGAGCATCAACAGCAACAAAGAATAATACAAATAAAAACTATACAGCAACAGTAACAAAACAGTAACGTTTAATGTAACTTATTCACTGTTTATGAGCATTCCATATGAGTATCACTGATGTGATTGTAAGACGTGAAGTTCAGCTGTTGGTCTCAGTATCGTGTCGAGTGCGTTTGTAAAACCCATCAAGCTCCATGATGATAAAACTGTTTTTTATGAAGACCTTCCCAGGAACGCAAGACCAAAACTGAGCTCTGCTGCAGAGGAGAAGTTCATTTAGAGCAGGGTGTCAAACATACGGCCCGGGATGATTTGAACAATAATATTAAACATCAAACCTTTTTTATTATCATTATTATGAGTAATAGTAGTATTAAATAAAGTCTATGTCCGGGTATTCGCTGCAATATTGTGTTTGGTTTTACTCATTTTTTTATTTTATCATTGATCATTTAACTGCTCTTCTATTGCGCTTCTGCCGAAACCTCTAACACAAACGCGCATCCTAAATTGGCGCCTAAATCAAATTTCTTCGGCTATTTCAAGATGTGTGGCAAGCACTCGCGATTTTAAAAAAATGTCCAAAAAAGCAAAATTGATCTCGAAGGTCGGATGTTTTAGAACTGGAAAGAAAGAAATGGAAAGAGAAGTATTTCTGCTAGGTCAACAGCAAGCCGCTATGTTTAATCTGCTCACAAAGAGAATACAACATTAAACGGCATTTAACGGAGTTAAAGCATTATGCGTACGTGTGTATAGTTGCGTATGTCAAACCTCATCTGGATTTTTATTTGTTAAAGGAAAGTTTATGGTTGTAGTGTATAGTTAATGTTTATATCCAAAGTAATTTTTTTTTTTTTCATTTGCATTAACCATAAAGAATTTATTTTTGTATATGATTTTTTTCTAAACTATTGAGTTGTTAAAGGCAGTTTTTTTTTCAATTGTGAAGTGTTTGAAAGTTTGTAAATTATATTGTAGCCTATAGCTTCATATTTAATGTAACTGTCTGGACACAGAGTCTGTAGCATTTTTTTTTCTTCTTTTATCATTACTAAAAAGTATCTTTTAAAATAAAGTAATATTTATGTTCAAAGGAAAGGATTTTGTTTTTCCCCAAAAAGGAATAAGAGTGTAAATGAACAGTTTCTGAGGACTTGTTAAATGCAGTTTTACAGAATATAGTGTGTTTGTTGTAATTTGATGCACTATGATTAAAAAAACAAAAAACAAATCCAGCCCGCACATGGTCACATTTCTTCTCATCCGGCCCTAAAACGAGTTTGAGACCCCTGATTTAGAGTCACCAGCCTCAGAAATCACCGATTAACCACCAGCACCTCAGATTAGAGCCGTTATGAAGCTTTACAGAGCAGAAGTAGCAGATATACATCTCAATATCAACTGTTCAGAGAATTCAGTTTGCCTGGTGTTGATGTTATGGCTAGTCGGTGTGTGTGTACACAGAAGGCCTGAAAAAAATTTATACACACTTCAACATGAAAAATATTCGCCTCTCTTCTGATGGTCACGTGACAGCATCAATCATGGTGCGAATACTGACATCTTTAGAGGAAACATAACACTACACACTGCTGCCATAATTAAAATGAGTTTTAAATTAAAATGCAGTAATTAAAATAAGTTTTAAATTAAAATGCAATAATTAAAATAAGTTTTAAATTAAAATGCAATAATTAAAATGAGTTTTAAATTAAAATTCCAATAATTAAGATGAGTTTTAAATTAAAATGCAATAATTAAAATTAATTTTAAATTAAAATGCAATAAATAAAATGAGTTTTAAATACACCTTATACAGTATAGTCAGTATAGCAGTCATTTAGCTGCTCTTGATTATGTTACTATATTGCTGTTTAATAATAATTAACTAGTTAAACAGCTAATTATCATGTTACTAGCTATGCATAACCTGTGTCCTGTTAAATAAAGCAATGCTCCAGTCTTTGCATTAAAGTTTGTGAAGTGAAGTGCTATCTTGTAAAGTGTAAAATGAATTTTTAAAGCTAGCATCTTCTCCTAAAGAATGACATTCAGTTCACATCATCGCTCCAAGCCGAGTCTAAAGGTCTAACTCACTTTTTATGCAAAGTTTTAATTAAATACATTTTAACCATTTTTATTTTTTACCTCAAACTACATCTTAAAAATAATATATTAAAATAATAATATAGAATGTTGGAGTTTTGGTTTCACGCCAGTTGTAAAAGCAGGACAATGGAATGGATGGCTGGAGTTAGGAGAAGTTTTATTCACTCTAGATAATAAATAACCCGCCTGCATGTGAGAGCAGTTTCTTTGTCAGTTTCATGTGATGAATCGCTTTATTTCCTCAGCAGAGGCTTTAAATGTTTAGAACAGAGATTTTCTAAGAAATTATGTATGAAACGTTTGTTACACAATAAGGAATCAGTCAGAAGGGCCCAAAAAAAAGGAAACAAGATACAGTTTGAGGAAAAACGAAATTCTTGACACTAAAAAAAGATTCATTTTTCAATAATGATTCAAATATTTATTTAGTTAACAAACTGTATAATGTGACAAATCAGCCAAAATAAATGCATTAAACAGTATAAAAAATGTGCAATTAAATAAAAGACATAAAGCTAATTAGCTAATTAGTCACCACTCCTGACACTTTTCACATTAATGTACATAAATAAGTTTTTTATTCAGCAATGCTTCTGTGTTCACGCTGTTAGTTGTGCTAATTTTGGAGTAAATGAAAGTAACATTTCATTGTTTACAAAATATTTCATTCTGATGTGACCCAAAAAAGGTTTCATGTGTCCTATTTCAATTTGCTTATGATCAGGGAAAATAGCAATATAATTTTAAATATATTTAAAAATGTTTTATATGGAAAGTAAAAGAACTTGAATTTGATTTTAGTTTTATTTATTTATTGCTTTACTGTTTATTTACAAATTTTATGCAGTGAGGGTGAACTGATTATTTTTGTTTGTTTTTATTTTTTTGGACTTTGTTTTATTTTTTATCTTCTTATTATTGTCTGTTTTTATGTCTGCAGCTATTTTAGGATTGTACAGCACTTTGGTCAACTGTGTATTGTGTTAAATGTGCTTTAAAAATAAATTCGGCTTTGACTTTGACGTTGAAATTAAAACATTTTCACCTTAAATCTTTCAGATGCCTCATAAATAAACACATTAGAGCATTATTATAAACCTATTAAGACTTGTATAAATATCTTAGCAGGATAAGCAGGAAGGCCTTCAGTCGAACCTTTTATTTTTATTAAGGTAGAAACGAGGGTGTGAGAGAAGCACAGATCGCTCCGGACCTTTAATGGCTCCGTGCTTTGTGTATTACAGATATTTACATAAACAGTCGCCGTAACGGTGCTTTCTTCCCGACTCGCCATCTCTGCTTACACTTAAACACACACAGACATGCATTTACACTCACTTACACACACACACACACACACACACACACACACATGCTCCAACTGCAGGTGATGTAAAAATTCCAATTAATCATTACATGTAAAAAAGAAACTAGACATGGCCAGAGTGGGACATTTCCCAAACACACACACACACACTCATAATATACACACATATACACACACACACACACACAAATAAAATATTATATCTTATACACATGTAATACCAAGTATATGTTATTTCAATTAATAATCAGTATTTAATGTTTATGTTAATGTTAATATTTCTGTCTATGCCGGAGTAATCCCTTCTTATGATACTTTACATTAAAAAATCTCCCTAAACACTTTTCTTTCTTTTCCTTCCTTCCTTCCTTTGTTGCTTTACTTACTTATTTACTAAGGGACATTTCCCACAGCCCCGAATTGGATCCCGAAACAGAGCAATGTTGAGATTAAAGGAAATCCTAGGAAGACTGACAGGAAGTTCATTAGAGTTTGGAACGGCTGGATAAGATTTTTTTTTCTTTTGCATTTGACCTCAACCACACTGAATTGAAAATGAAACACTCAAGATGACGAACATAAGGATGGAAATTCTCTGCAGTCAGTAGAACCCATGGCCATGCACCAAACGCTGAGTTTCCTCCCCCACGATGTTCTGCTTGTTTGTGGGTTTTTCTGTCTTCAGTAAGTGGTAAAAGCTCACTCTATTGGCTTGAGATCAGCCGACCTGGCCGGTAAAGAGTATACCCCATTTCTTTGCTCTGGGTAGCTTTCACTGTATGTTTTGGGTCATCGTTCACCAGCAGTATGAAGCGGCGTCCTATCGGTCCTGCAGGATTTGGCTGAATCTGATCAGAGAGCACACCTCTGTACACTTTAAAATTCATCCTGATATTTTTATCAGTCGTTTGTAATCAATAAACACACCCGGCTCCACTGGCAGTCACACACACTTATGCCTTCACACTATACGTCCACTATGTTTATCAGATGATGGACCACGAGCTGTTTCTTTCGTCCTCCATCATTTTCTCTTCCCATCCATCTGGTACCAGTTAACTTTGGGTTCATCAGTCTGGTATTTTTTTCTGGCCAAGTCTAACGCTTCTTGTATCTTTGAAATGTATTTTTATTTGAGTCGAAAGAACAATTTGTAGTTAAAATCTAGGCAATTTGAACATTGAAAACATTTAAACAACACTGGCACTTTATGGTATAAGTTGCTGTGTGTGTGTGTGTGTGTGTGTGTGTTATAGAGGCGGGTTTAGAGCATTGAAGCACCTTCATCGATCACATGTCCATGGGGAGATCACTTCATCCCCCAATGACCTGCACTGATATGGACACTCCAATAGTGTTCATTACACACAATAGCCCAAGATGGCTAATTATTGTGAACAATCGCCTAGTTAATTAACCAATTATCCGTGTGAGCAATCAAGCAGCTGGGCTAATCAATACTCGCTTCCTCACCGGTAATGCAGTCCTTACCTCTTTACCTTCAGCTGACACATCGGCTGAGGCCATGAACCAATCACAGAGATCTATATGTCTATGTCCACCCTAGCACTCACGCTAACTCGCTAACACCCTCATATCGACCGAATCACTGAGGTCATAAACTTCTGCCCTACGACTGACTTCAGGTTAAATGTTTTTTTTTTCCTCCCTAAAAGATCTTACTGAAACAGAACAAAAAAAAAGATAAATAAATAAATAGTATCGTTAAATCTCAGGGGGTTTTTTTTATCTCGATTTTTGCTATTGGAAACTGGTTCTTGGAACATGGATCGTAACTTCACTGGAGGAAAGAAGCCTGAGCTGGTGTGGGAGGTTGAGAAATACCAACTAGATATAGATGTTCTCACCTCTACACATCCTCCATTCCACACAACCAAGATACTTGATAAGGGGTGGTCTCTCTCATGTTCAGGAGATGCCCAGGGTGGGCGGGGCAGAGTGTGTTTGAGGACACTCACAAGTCCACAGCATGGTTGAAGTTTGTCCCCATAGATAAGTGGGTCATGCCAATGTGATTGTTGTGTTGCTTGTACTGTATTTGCCTTTTTGGAGATGGACAGTCTGGATGGACAGACCTGTCAGGCCCAGATGGGTAGTTGGGGTTCCCTGGGAACAGCTGGTGGTCCAAAGTTATTTCAATTCCCACCTCCGAGAGAGTTTTTCCCGCATCCCAAAGGAGGTAGAGGACATGGAATTTGAATAGATCCCGTTTAAGACCTCTCTCATAGAAGCAGCTGAGCATAGCTGTGGTCTAAAGCTTGTTGTTGCATGTCATGGCAGCGACCCAAGGACCCACTGAACTCTAGCTTCAGCAGAGGGGTACTGGCAAAAAAAAAAACGTAGTATAGTAGCAGCAGAAGCAAAATCTCTAGCATTGGAGAGATTTGTAGAGGACATGGAAAGCAGCTATTGGTTCTGGAAAACTGTCAGGCCACTAATGAGGGGGAAGAGAGACACTACTCAAGGTGTGATCAAAAAGGGTGATAAAAGTCCTCAACTGGGGACATTGTCCAGCATTTTTTGGGGCACTTTTTTAGGGCATTTCTGACCCCGGAGTTGCTGTAAGACTGGAAGCGGCAGGTGAGTCTGAGCTGAAGTCACTGAACTAGTTAAACAAGTTACCAGTGGAATGCCATGGTTGACACAACTGCATGACATCACATGGACCTGGGGGACAGTGCCTTTGGACCGCAAACATAGGGTGGATGCTATCTTTAAAATAGAAGACCGAAGCGAGCGATCAGCACTCCTAAATCTGGAGCCATGTGGACGTGGGAGAACCTGTTCAAGGTAGAAGAGTTCAGGTATCTCAGGGCCTTATACACTGGTGAGGAGAAAGGGAAATGATCAGACTGAACCTTTTAATTTACCAGTCAGTCTACATCCCTTCCCTCACATACAGTCATGAACTTTGGGGTTAATGACCAAAGGGATACCATCACAAATACAAGTGGCTGAAATGAATTTGATTGGCTGATGGAAGGAGACAGTGGAGGTGCTTTAGAGACCTGATAACAATAAAAATATCCCCTGGTTAAGTTCTGTTGAAGGTGTGCCAGGCACGGACAGCTGGTAGAAAGCCCCGGGCTCGACCAATGACACACTGGAGGGACTACACCGCGTCCTCCACAACTATTGGCACCCCTGGTTAAGAATATATAAAATATATTTTTCAAACGATATAGACCCAGACCTGAGCTGGCCTTGAGGAAGGTGCTGGAGCCATGGATTCAGTGTCTATTAGAGTGCTAGTAGGTTAGTGTAGCTATAACAAACTTAGATGACCTTCTTGATGATCTTATTATTATAAGTTATTTTATTATTATTATTATTAAGTTTGAGATCAAATTTAGGAATGTTGCAAAGATTCTATTAGAAAAGTTAATTAAAAAATTACAACGATGATTAAAATAAAAAAAGATAAATAAACTATTCATTATATATATATATATATCACAGTGAAATAATAATTGAGTGTCCAGTAACATACATAAACATCACTTATCACATTTTTAAAAAGTGTGTGTGTGTGATTATGTTATTGTAATCTGTGCTAATAAATGAGTATGAATCACCAAAAAAGAAGCAAGCTTTAAAAAATAGAACAAATGCTTAGATTTATCATTTATTATCTAGATATAATTGTTATTATTGCTATTTCACACACACCATCACACACACACACACACACACACACACACACACATACCCATATCACTCACCCACACACGCACTCACACACTGTATGAGAACTAATCCAAGTGTGTGAATGTGTACATGAGGGTGTCCGCGCCCGTGTTTGTGTTTGGTTTCGCTCCACTGGGCTCATCGTGATAAAGATTGACATACGATGCCCTGCGCATGATGAGAGTGAGGAGACCAGAGCCTTCACACACCAACTCTCTCTCTCTCTCTCTCTCTCTCACACACACACACACACGCACGCACACACACACACACACACACACACACACACACACACACACACACACACACAGGGTTAGCGGGGTGTCAGTTAGAAGCCAGCCGAGGGGAAGAGGGAAGCCCTCAGGTGACATCACTGTCATTAATGTCTTAAACAACAGAGAAACTTTCCCACAGGACCAGTTTGATACACACACACAGACACGTACACACTACACACAAATTCAACCTACACTTTCTTCTGCAAAATTGTTCATGTGAATAAAAAAAATTGTTGCAGCTATTTGTCATCATACATTTTAATTAAATAAATAAATAAATTAATTAATTAATTAATATGGAATAATGTTACTAATAATAATAATGCATTGATTTATTCATTTTATTATTAACACAAAGATTCTTATATTAAAGAAAACAAAAGTTTTTAAGGGAACTTAAAGTTTTTAAAGTAATAACTTACGAATTGATTGCATAATAAACAAATGAATATTTTGATATTAAATGTAATAAATCTTATAAAGATGCATCTTATAGTAAGAAATTGTATAAGATTTATTATTTAATATACCTTATACATTTTCTTACTATAAGATGAAGCTTTTATACAAGTGTTAAATGCTTATTAACAGTTAAGAGTTATAAACAGTTATTTGATGCCTTCATTTTTTCCATTAATTACACTGGCATTAAGTGTCTTATGTCATATGATCTTAAGTGATGTCCAGGAAAACTGCTTAATGAAAGTCTAATGAATGTAAAACAACATCATCATGAAATCGTTCAGAACCTTGACATGAGCCTCTCGTAACACATCTGCATAACATGTACAGTATAATGCCACCTGTAAAGTTACGACATTAAGCTTTATTAAACACTCTTATAGAAGAGTAATGTAACTCTTCTATAAAGCATATATGTAGATACACTTTAGGTGAAGTGATACTTATTATTATTATTATTATTATTATTATTATTGTTGTTGTTGTTGTTGTTGTTTAATAACAGCAGAAATCTATTTAGAATAAGGTAATTAAATATTCAAAAATGGATACTGATGATAAGGTCACACCATGTTGAAATTAATGATAATTATAATCACACAAATAAGTATAAACAACAAAATAAATAGTAGGCATTAGTAGGCAGTAGCACTATTATAACGAGATCTTAATTAAAGTGTTGAAATAAAGGAACAGTCCATTATGGGTAAATTATTAATATACAGTACCAGTCAAAGGTTTGAACACACCTTGTTATAATAAGTTATTATTAAATTATGTAATTAAATAACAACAGTCAGTTCTTATTATAAGACGTGAAGGTCAGCTGTTCTGGACCAGTTCTTGCAAGAACAGTATCGTGTCGAGTGCATTTGTAAAACCCATCGAGCTCCATGATGAAACTGTCTCTCATGAAGACCTTCACACATAAATAAGACCAAAACTGAGCTGGTTTAATTAAACCTAATGGTTTCTGCATTTGTTATTCAGCAGCACCTGCTTCACCAGTTGAGGTGTGTGAAGGATTCAGTGACAATAAGTAACAAGTCATATTTCTGATTGAGATCTGTCTCTAACATCATCCATGTGGGAAAAAAAACAATTGCTAACTTAAATGTGAAGGTATAATAAATTAATTAATCGGTTAGTTGATTATATAATTAGTCAATTAATTTTATGGCTTTTTGGACTAATTAATTGGTTGGCTTGAACTGATAAATTGCTTTAGGCTAATGATGAATTAGTTGATTAAATATTTATTTATTTATTTATTTATTGTTTATTACATGAATCAATTAATCCAATAATAAATTAACCACAAAAAAATTACTTTAATTATTCATTTAATAATGGATATTTTAACTATTTTCATAAATCATACATTTACAGTTAATCAGTCGATCAATTCATTAACTAGTTAATTAATTAATTTAAATTATAATTGTGTATTTATTGTTTAGCTTGGATATAATTTCTAAGTTAATCTTATTTACTTAGTTATCTATGAATAAAAGGTTCCTTTTTTATTTACTGTACAAGAAAGTATAGTTTTTCTGTGTGTGTGTGTGTGTGTGTGTGTGTGGAAAGAATAGACCTGGTAATGAGACTTATGTTGCAGGACTTTTTAAAACATGGATCTGACTGTGTTTCCACAAAAGCATGTGTTTTATTGCTTTCACACCTCAGCTGTTTAAAAAACTATTATAAATGTAATAAAACAAGGTGGATCATAAATAACAATCATACTGATCCACTTATCCATTGCTTGACCAAAAAAAAGTCATACATTCTCTAATATTTCATTGGACTGCCTTTTGCTTTGATTGCAGTCGCGGCAACATGCAACATTTATTTCCATCCAAAGTCAAATTAATTTCTTTTCTAGATCTTGTACTGATGATGAATCGGATCGCTGCGTAAAGCCTTCTCCAACACATCCCCAAGATTCTCAAATGGGTTAAGGTCTGAACCACTCTTTCACAATTTGAGCATGATGAATCCTGGCATCATCAACTTGGAATTGATGGAAGTCCCATCAGGGAGAAAAACAAATCCAATGATGGAAAGTCCTGGTCATTCAGTACATTCAGGTTGTCAGCAGACTCAATTTTTTGGGGCACATACCGTTGCTGAGCCTAGACCTGACCAAATCATAATGCTGCCCCCACTAGGCATGATGGGTACATCACGTCATCCACCTCTCTACTTACCCTGATGCTCTCATCACTCTGGGACTGGGTAAATCTGGACTCATCAAGTCACATGACCCTTTTCCATTGCTCCACAGTCCATTCTTTATGCCCCCTAGCAAATCACTGATAAGTTGTTTTCTTAAGGTTTAGTCCCAATCCCTAGAGATCTCTTCACATTGTGTGCATGTTGAAATGCTTTTACGTTCATCACTATTAAACACAGCTGTTTCTCCCTACAGGCAAATAACATAACATCAACCATTTTACAAATCCATATACACGTATTGCTTGTGGCACATCAAGAAACAAATGGTTTTCATAGAAATTATAAGGTTTCTAGAGATTTATAGGAATCCGTCCAATCAGAAAAAGGATGAAACTTCAACAGCATTGTAACAACAAAGCAACAATGAACTGAGAAGTTTTTTTTTTTTTCTTTTTGGAACACAGCGCTATCAGCTGCCTCATAACGGCGAAACAATCGGTTAGAAATCCGTTGTTGTGTTTAATTCCTTGTTTTCCATTTTATTGTGCCGTGTTGTCTGTCTTGTGGCTCTGCGGTCAGCGGCCGTTGTGTTCGAGCACGGGTCGTACATTGACAAGCCGCCACCCCTGCTTTCTTTTTGTTTAGGAAACACGACAGTAACACACGCTGAGAGCGCTGTCCTGCTTTCACACCTATGCTTGTGTTTGGGCTACAACCAGCGAATCAAACACACCGTGTTGTTGTACAAATAATGTGGCACATTTGCAAGTCAAATATCAAACATGCATACGCAATAAAGTTTCTCAGAGGTGTTCTTCATCTTCTAAAAATTAGGGAGAGAGAGAGAGAGAGAGAGAGAGAGAGAGAGAGAGAGAGACGCTGTTCTGTCCAATGTGTCCACGTATGGACGGTCCGACGATATGATATCCGTATCAATAAATTGTTCCACGATACATTTAGTGTGAGTAGCACAAGCACATTTACAACTCTTTCCCCTGGTAATTTTTGTTTTTACGTTTTTTATTTCTTACAGTAAGTATCTTTCTCACGCTCTGTATCAGACTGTAGAGAGTCACATGTCTTGTTGTGGTTCAGGAGAAACTGTAGCTATCAGAAAAATAAAGGTTTTAACCATGCTCAAAAAATGTAGTTGCTAACAAAATAAAGTATTATATTTATATGTGGACGGGTGTAGGGACTTTTTCGCTTTTATTCTTTCCTCCTTAGAGCTCCTAGCTGTAGTTGATGTCACGTCTTGGCCTAACTTAGTGTCTATAAAAGTGCTGTGTGCCGAAGTTCACAGCAGAGCAACAAAGAAAAAAAATGGAAACATATTTTACAGATTTTTGGAGAATCATTGTCAAGTCCAAGTCAGACCTTACTGTATATCCAGGTCAATATAGTGGTAATAATAATGCGTAATTAGTGACAAACATTTATTTGAGGTGTGTAAGGTCCACGGTCATTAGAAAACTTTCTGTATTGCATTATAGCGCACTGTATGCTAATAGCTAAATGTTAGTATTGAATAATGCAGTATTGAACATAATCGAAAGTAATAAATGATTAAATTATCTGTGACAGTCTTTAAAAGCGCTGTATTCACTGATCAGCCGTAATTTTAATACGATAAACATTAAGACCAGTGTTGTGTAGGTTCCCACTTGTGCCACTTGGGTGGCTCTGACCCCTGAGGGCCGTGACCTCCGGGTGTGTGCTGTGGGGTGCCTGGCACCGCGATGTTGGCAGCGTAACCTTTGGGTGCTGTGGGTTGGGGAGGTGGAGCCTCCATGGATCAAACTTGCTACAACTTGTGTGTTTGGAACACTTCTTCCTTCCACGATTGGATTGGGATCTGGAGAGTTTGGAGGCGGGGTCAGGAGGCGGGGTCTTTTCTGTGGGCGTCCTGGATGCCCGTGATCCTGTCGCCAGTTTATTGGGGAATAATTGATAATAAGTTTAATTTAATCAAATAAAATTTTGGAACTCTATACTTATAAAAATGGCCTATAATCCGGTCATCATTACTAGTATTTAATATTCTTCTTATTATTATTATTCTTATCATTATAATTATTATATTTCTTATTTTAACATCTGATAACTGTATACATTAATGAAATAACGATAAATATTTGTGCAGTATAAACTCTCTCAGGCAGGTAAACAAGCACCTGTGGCTTGGTCTAGAGGTTAAAGGTCAACCGTGGGTGTGTGGATCCATGTGACTTTATTTGAGTTGTAATGTGAATGGTGCAACAATGACAGCACTAGATTATCAGTGTGTAAGGAACAGCAACACTTATAACGTCACAGCACACACTCTACAGTAACACGCCTCTATTCCCTATAATACATCGCTCACTAACTAGGTAGCATCGGCATCTAGTGCACTTCTTAGAGTGCTAGAACACTTTATTCAGCAACAGTGTAGAGATGAGACGACATCCTCCAGCATCTGGATGTAAATGTTAATAGAAAGGATTCACACCAGGAGGATCCAGGTGACTGTTCACAGGTTTAGAGGAAAGAGGGGACGTGCTCTGAGAATCACACAGGTGGGCCTGGACTAATGTATAGAGGGTTTGAGTGGAACCATAGCAATCATAGTTCTTAGCCTGTAGCAGATCGCGAGGTGTCGAAGAGTCTCTGGAGGAAAAGCGTGAGCATTTGTAGACACTGCAGCAGGAGGTTGGAAACATTCGTAAAAAAGGAGTCGCAATTGAGCTAGAATCATGAATTTTTAATCGATCCATCCAAGACGATTCTACACACACTCGCAAACAGCTCAGGATTACTGGAAAAAAAGATATTGTATGTAAACTGTTTGTTAATATTATAAAATATTCGAATCGGGAAAAAAAAGAAATTCTTATTAGAGATCATTATGTTCTGTTAGAAGCTGGATTCTCCAATCTGATTGGTCAGAAGGTCAGCTTTCTGTAACTAATTTAAATATGTTTGTATCAAAGTGTTTGTAATAATGTATCCCTTATGGTTTCCATAGCAACTGCTCTAACGGAAGGGATAAATAACTCTTTTATTGATGAACAACAACAACAAAGCACACATACACACACACACACACACACATAGACACACACACACATATAGACACATACACACACACACACACACACACACACACACACACACATATAGACACACACACACACACACACATATAGACACACTCAGTATACACACACACACACATACACACACACACACACACACACACACACATACACACATACAGTATACACACACACACACACATATGTGCACACGCACACACAGACACACATTTCCACACACACACACACACACACACACACATACACACATACAGTATACACACACACACACACACACACACACACACACACACACACACAAACACACACATGCACACACACACACACACACAAACACACACATGCACACACACACACACACACACACACACACACACACACACAAACATGCACACACACACAAACATGCACACACACATTTGCACACACACACACACACACACACACACACACACATGCTTATCTACTCTGATGAAAGTGTCAGAGCTTATAGTCAGTGGTTCATCTGATTTTTACAAACTAAATTTGAAACGATTCATAAAAACTCAGTTTGCATAAAGACTTCTTTATAAAACACCTTTAAATATCAATAAAACTGAAAACAACAATTAGTATTTATATTGGGGGGGGGGGGGTTGGGGGGGAGTGGGGGGATCAAAAATCAAAAACTCTTTTATTTAGGAAAAAATGAAAGTAAACAAGAGAGTGGAAAAGTCCCTCCACTTCCTGTTCACTTCCTGTCATCTGGAGCTGTGAGGTAATGTACGGTCACTCACACACACACACACACACACACACACACACACACACACACACACACACACTCAATTGATGTGCTAAATTTTATTATAACTTTATTATAAATCTAGTTATCAATGAAGTGTGTGTGTGAGTGTGATGTAACTCACACACACACACACACACACACACACACACACACTCATATGCTAAAAGACTGAAGATATTTATATATAACGTGATTGTTATTGTGTTATTGTCAGTGTGTGTTATGGGTTTATTATTGTTATTATTATTACACACGGCCTTGTAATTGCTTTGGCAACACTGACAATAACACACACACACACACACACACAAGAGAGAGCGGGAGAGAGGCAGGGAGGGAGAGATGGATGAAGACTGAAAGAGAAAAACAGGAAGAGAGAGTCAGTGCCGAAAAGAGAGAGAGAGAGAGAGAGAGAGAGAGAGAACAAAAAAAATAAGAATATAGACAGGGCCAAAAAAAAGGAGAAAATGTTTGGAGAGAGAGTGCTAATGAATAAAAAAGGAAAAGACATGATGTACAGAAAGACTGAGTGATGGAGAAAGAGAGAGAGAGAGAGAGAGGTGAGACGAGGTTAAAGGGAGAAGCAGCAGGAAAAACAGAGAGACAGAGAGACAGCAAGAGCAATAAGAGAGAAGAAACCAGAAAAAG
>NC_071121.1:1550000-1552500 GCF_024256425.1 Clarias gariepinus
TGTGACATGTCTAAATGGACATTTTAAAGCTTTTAAGCTTTTCTTATCAGATCCCCTGAATTAGTGCCGAGCGCCGATATCAGCGGCGATAGCAGAGTCTGCTCACCTTTTGGCTCTGAAGAGGCAGACAGAACAGAATGTGAGAAGAGGCAGTGAGATATGGTGATTTCTTTCTGCATCTGGCTTTAAACCGCACATTAATAACCTGCACAGAACGTACGGAAAGCTACAAAGAAAACAAACGCCTCCTCGCTGTTCATTTTTTTCCCCTCTCTCACATGACATCGCTCGAGACAGTTCGCAGACACGGGGCTTATCACTGAGAGTACATGTTAGGCAACTCAAGCCTAAAAATTTATGAGTTTATTATAATATAATGTTCAAAGTTGTCCTAAAAGTAAATACTGTAGAATCATGATTACGACGTCTTGAAAAAATGTTCTCAGACGTCTCACTTTTGACAATGAATTTTGATAGTATGAGCTCATTGTAATCAGTGTTGGGTGTAACACCTTACAAAGTAAGCCACGTTAAGGCTACTACTACCACTCAGTCGGGAGAGCTAGATGAGACTATCACGTGTTCCCTATGGGTATTATACAGTAGATAGGGGTATTAATAGGTTCGCTAAGTAAAGAATAACCCTAGAATAATTATAAAGGTCTTGACTAAAACAACATGCGTGAGGAATCACAAAGTTTTCATTTTCTGCAATTTTGTAATGTAATTAGTTACTATAAAAAGTAACACCCTCCAACACTGATTGTAATGCGTTATCGTTTAGTCGAAAAATGCTTCTTGTAAATGGACTACTTTTTTTTTTAACATTTATGGAAGGAGTCTCCAGTGCCAGAGGTAAATCTGTAAGTTCAGCAGCATCTTCAGGACAGAGAAGTTTAAGCTCCTTTTATGGTTCATCAGTCACATGACAAGCTGGATGAAGAGCTAGAACAGAATCTTACCTAATTCTTAGATGGGACATGGAATGTAAATGGATAAATGGATACCATACTGCTTTAGGGTGGCAACAGTTACTCTGCCTTCTTACATCACGTCATCACTCAGTATTTTACTGTAAAACAGAGAGCGAAAGAGAGAGAGAGAGAGAGAGAGAGAGAGAGAGAGAGATTGTCTGCTGAACTGTAATTACAGAAGCTCCTGGAATTCATTCTCTCTCTCTCTCTCTCTCTCTCTCTCTCTCTCGCGCTCACTCTGTAAACATTTGTAATTTACCAGACTATATTTGAATACCTTTTAGTGGATGATGTAACCCTGCAGGACTCCTGCTTTTATTTCTCTCATTTCAACAGTTAAGCATCTGAGCATTAATTCATTAATCAGTATACACTTTCCCCTGGTCGAGGTCACAGTGGATCCACCAACTCAGAAACATCAAACATGAGCTGGGAAAACACCTAGAATGCCATCACACCATATTGATGCCATATGTTCACCTGGGCCAAATATTGCGAGGTAGGGGGAAAGACAGAACCCTGAACTCAGAACACTGGCACAGCAGTTGCTCAGAGGTTAAGGTGTTCCAATAACCTGCTTGGAAGGTCCCAGGTTCAAACCCCAGCACCATGAAGGTGCCACTGTAGGGCCCAGAGCAACCCTCGCCGTATTGACACCTGAGCCAACTCTCAACTGCACACGTGTAAAATTAAACTAAATTTAAGTCACTCTGCATAAGGGCTTCTGTTACATGCTGTAGGTGTAAAAACTTAGATCCCTAAACTGTGCAACTGCAGTGGCTTTTCTGTATTGGCTAGGGTGAGACTGGGAAAATCATCCTGAGGGAAGGACTAGTAGAGTTGTCCTCAGGTTATTTGTATGGCTTTAAAACTCAATACTTCTTAAAAAGTTTTCTCCAATTATTCTGTGATGGTATAAAGGTGGCTTAAAAATAATGATTGTTACAAAAAAACTTTGTTGTATTAATATTTTGGGGTTTGGATGTGTACTAAAGAGTGGGTCCTGAAGACATCCTGCAGTCCTGCTGCTGCCCACTGGGGAGTATCATTAGCAAAAAGGAACAGGGGTACAATAAAAACAGCACTGGGCCTAACACCAGGACGTGGGGTACACCTAATGCAACTTGGACTCCTTGTGACTATCGGACGTCCTGCCCCATTATTTATTGTCTAGCTGATAGAAAATATTCTATGGAGCTGATTGGGGACTGAGATTGGATTATACTGGATTAAACTTTACTGTCATTGTGCAGAGTGACAATAGTGTCAATGAGTGCAAGTGTACAGCTACTCAACAGCACTGAAAAAGTGTAGTCCAGTTTAGATGCCCCCTCCTTATTTGCGTATAAAAAATAAAGCAAATCAGGTAGACAGAAGCTAAACATCACTAGCAGAAAATGTTATACATTGTGCTATTGTCACCAGCAAAAATAATTTATTATTATTATTATTGTTGTTGTTGTTGTTGTTGTTATTATTATGTTCCCTTAACAGCATATTCCGAAAATCCTAGCTTTTATGTTAGT
>NC_071121.1:1557500-1630000 GCF_024256425.1 Clarias gariepinus
CCCTGTCTCACTAATGCTCTCACAATGTGATTAACACACTCACTGACTCACTAACTCTCGCACAGTCTCATTGAGGCACTGAAACTCTCACTCCTTTTACTCCTGACAGCCTCATGTCTCCTCTAATCACAGCTTAACTCTAATTTAGAAAATCTTAGTCACATTTTAATTTGACTTAATTAGCAGTAATTATTAATCTCTCAATACGACATTATGTGGTGTTTCAATTTCCTCATCACACTGCTGCTCCACTGAACATAACACTGGCTCAGAGATCGAACAGGAAGTGTGTGTGTGTGTGTGTGTGTGTGTGTGTGTGTGTGTCTGCAATGAAGATCAATGCGAATCGATTTAGCACCGGTGAAGCGCTACACTAACGACCAAACCTGCTGAACTAGGCTTTATGAATATTAATCCTGGCCAAGAAATAGCAAGGACCAACAAGCAATGAGTCTTTGTGCACACATACACACACACACACACACACAATCATCCACCAAACCCCAGCAGTGCCCCAGAAGACCAGCTGCCTGAGCACTTCCCATACACCTGGTTTGACGCGGACACAAGCAGAATCCGCTCGCACCCTTGTCCCTTTCCGTGCCATGAGTGGTCAACCTCCTGGAGCACTTGGTAAGAGCTCATTTTAACTTCACTCTTGTGCTTACATTTTTACCCTCCATGGATCCCCAGCAGGGCAGCAGTGTTTTTTTTGCAATTTGGCCTTGTACAGTATCTCCAGGATTCGATTCCCAGCTCAGGTCTGCGTTGCATGTGGAGTTTGCATGTTCTCACCAATGCTCCCCAATGGGTTTCCTCCAAGTACCATGAATAGGATTGGAGAGAGAGAGAGAGAGAGAATGAGTGAGTGAGAGAGGGTCCCCAATGACCCTCCAATGGCTTTCAGACATCATCCAGCATCCCATCAGCAGCATTCCACCACATCTCGAGATGTTGTCAACTAATATCACCACCTCCGTCATTCCAGAGAGGTTCCGAGTGCCACCTGGGGCTGACTATCCAGGAGTAACCATGCCTTTCTGTGGTTGGTGGGATACTACCAGCGTTTTGTCTCTGCTCAATCACCCAATTAATGCTCTAACCTAGGGATGTCCAAGTCTGGTCCTCGAGAACCACATGTCTACATGTTTTCCAGATATACCCCATAAACAGTTGTAAAAAAACAATGGGGTCAACATCATGTTAAACCCCATGGATTTAGAATCAGATGTTACTCAAGTTCATATGCATGTGAAGGCAGGCGAGCGAATACTGTTGGTAATATAATAACTTTATCTTTTAAAAAGCACTGATACTGGAGACTCCTTACAGTAATGTGTTACAGAACAGAAACACATCCCTCAGTACAGACAACTTATAACTAACCATGGTAAAGTTTTTAAAATGCATTTATTGTTGTATTGTGATGTGAAGGATAAAAGCGACCGTCTTCACTTTAAACACACGAAAATGTGCAGAAACGTAACATGTTTTATGTTTTAGCAAAACATGAATTTTATACAAAGTGTGTGTGTTTTGTGTTTACCACTGCGATACAGACAAACTAGAACGTGCAAATATAATACGTGTGTTTAGCGACTTCTCTGTGTTACGTGTTTAAAAACCAGTACAAATGTTTCTGCAAAGACCGTGTTAAACACCAGGTTTTATCCTTAAACACTTAAAGACGTTTCAACACTCACACTCTCTCTCTCTCACACACACACACACACACACACACACACACAAGGACATGTATGAATTCTAATGAAAATATGAAAAATTTAATCATGGCTGTGAATGAAAATTTATAAGGAAATGTACAAAATCAATATTTTATGCTACTTATTGTACCTAGTCTTTATTACAAACCTATTCAGGAGCGAGCATTAAACATTAACACTGTCAGAGAGAGGGAGAGGGGGAGAGGGAGAGAGGGAGGGAGAGAGAGATGGAGAGAAAGAGAGAGAGATGGAGAGAAAGAGAGAGGGAGAGAAAGAGAGAGGGAAAGAGAGAGAGATGGAGAGGGGGAAAGAGAAAGAGATGGAGAGAGAGAGGGAGGGAGAGAAAGAGAGAGGGAAAGAGAGAGAGATGGAGAGAGAGAGGGAGGAAGAGAGGGAGATGGAGAGAGGGAGAGAAACAGATGGAGAGAGAGGGAGGAAGAGAGGGAGATGGAGAGAGAGAGAGAGGGAGGAAGAGAGGGAGATGATAGAGGGAAGGGAAGCCGAGTCGAGTCTCCTGAAGTGGCCGTGTTTCATTCGTGTTTAAAGCTGCTGGTTTTTTTTCACCGGGTTTAGGGCAGGAAGCCATTTTTAAAAGAGAAAGCGAGGGAAGAAAAGGCTTTTTGATAGATTGAACAATCTGAAGTGCCAAGCTGCTGTCAACATAAATAGCAATAAAAGAAGTGCGGAAAAATCTCCTAAACAGGAGTTTTCAAGGTTATGGCCCATAGCGATGATTTGAAGGTGTGACATGACTTTACTCCTTTTTTTCACTGTGTGTGTGTACTGTATGAGTGTGTGTGTTGACTGAGTGAGATTCTAAACACACATAAACAAATACAGAGTTAAAGAGGCGCGTTTTTAAGGACAAATTTCATATTGCTAAACGCATTTTCCTTATAGGAAATGTTAATGCAAAAATATTACCAAATTCCAACACTATAATCATATTTTTTGTATATAAAAACAATCAAAACATTTAGAAAATAATGTAAATGAAGTCAAGTATGAAATAAATCGACTTTAAACCTCTTTTACCCTAATTCATGTTTTCTCTCGGCACCAGCTGCTTTAAAAACCAAACTGAAAGCGGCTCCGTTTTCTTCTTGCTGTCTGTATGAATGTCTTTGCTAACATTCTTGGGACGCACGGTGCTACGTCTTCACTAAGTCATTACAAGATACTGTCATGTCTTGCACAAAATGCAAAAAAAACCCCACAAAATGTATTTTTTAAATTGCCTTGCTTGGCTTTCCACTGACACAAACAAGTTTTGAACGGCTCACGGACTCACGCGTAACTTAGCCGGCATTTGGTTCTGTTTGGTTCACTCGTATGCTGAAAATGCTTTGTATGCCGAGGCAAATTTCATTTAAAATTTCAGTTCATTAGGTACTCCTGTACAAATAAAAAATTAAATATAACATAGCTGAAAAATCTAAGTATATTCTGGTATATAATACGGGAAATGGCTCAGTGATAGGCTTCTCACCTGCCTTGCGGAAGACCCGGGTTCAAACCCCAGCCACTACATGCAGTACTGGTCCCAGGTCCGGATAAAATGGGTGCGTTGCGTCAAAGCACTGTTGTGGTGCGTGGAAGCACTTCGCTGTTGATGTGATTGGTTCATGTTACGCCTTTTTTCATATTGGTGATGGACTGTGAGTGTTGGTACAGTTAGAATGAATAGTTGGAATAACTTTGATTGACAGGGTTACCCCCTGCTGGTGCAATATTGCAGGTGCAGCTTTTGGACACTTGTGCTTGTTGGGAATTAACCTTAAAACTGACGTGGTACAGCTCCATGCCAGCAACACAGCATACTGTAGGTCAACGACGATTAAAATATAGTATACATGGGCTTATATGGAAGCCTTGCTGGTTATCAAAGATAATATTTCTTTTAGAAAGGGTGAATTTTACTAAAACAGGAATATAGAAATAACATAGCAAAAATGTAGAACTCTCAAAATGAGCATATTATTATTATTATTATTATTGTTGTTGTTGTTGTTGTTGTTCTGGTACAGAGAATAACCAGAAAAACATGTGATCATGTGTATTTGTGTTATTTCTTTGCGTACAGTATATGACCCATGTTTTAAGTTTTTCCTCAGTTATGTTCGTATAGTTGATTAAAATGAAATAAAATTCAGTTCATCATTTTGCCTATTTTGTGCTCTATACTGCACATTCCTAAACCCTATACTGTTTATGTTTATTTAAAAACTGCAAAACAAATACTGGCTCAGAGCTTAAAGGGTTACGCTGATTCAGGCTTTCATCTTTTATCTCCTACAAGAAGGTCTTTTAAAAGCCATGGAGACCTTACACGATTGTTAAGTTACAGTAATTTCAGAACTCCCTGGTTTTCACCTCTACTGATGAACAGATCAGGTCTTTCCCCAGGATCATGAAACTGGAAAACAGGAAGTAACCTGTCCAGTTAAACCAATCCCATTACTCAGTGTGTAGTGCTGAAATTGTGTAGCTTTCACACACACATGTTACATAAGTGTAACACAACAAAGAAAATTCCCCTTGCATGTGAAAGAGTGTGTGAGTGTAGTCCCTTGTGAGGAGGGAGATAGATCTAAGACACCCTGACCAGGATAAACGAGTTTTCAATTATTCTGTTTGTTTCTTTCTCATGATTTCTCATGGAGTTTTTCCTTGCCAATGTCACCTCTCTGTTCGCTTCTTAGGAATACATTTAGGAAATTTATCTCCGCAAAGGATTTCTTCTTTCTGTTGAAACTTGTAAATGTGCTCTAGAAATCGAACTGAACTGAAATTACCTGTTAAAACAAAAACACACACCATCAAATAAAAAAATAAAAAAATAAATAAAAGGTCAAACAACAATATTTGAAACATTTATAGATGAAGTTCATATGAATCTTAAGTACAGGAAATTTTAACAGAGGATAAACTTGTCTGTAATTTTTTTCATTATAAACTTCTATTTGATCCATTTGAGTGGGTTTTTGAATGTGTGTGTGTGTGTATGTATGTGTGTGTGTGTGTGTGTGTGTGTGTGTGTGTGTGTGTGTATCAGAGTTGTTTTGTTCCAGATTAAAGCGCACCTCCTGATCTCTCCTCAGTCTCGCATGTGAGTGGTGTGTTTTTACGGTACGTTACACAGAGTTTCTCCGCCAGGATTAAACGGCTCAGTGACGGGTAGAGGAGAATGATTCGACTCGACAATGTCTCTCAGGTTGTACATCGCTCTGGGGATGAATGGAGTGAGAGAGAGAGAGGGGGGGGGGGGAGGTGGTGTTAAGGCTCAGTGACCAGAGTCACGGCTGAGTGAAAACAGACATATTCTGCGAATCACACACACTCAGAGAGAATCTGCAAATCTTAATGTCTGGAGAGAGAGAGAGAGAGAGAGAGAGAAGGAATATAACTGAAAAAGTGAACACTACACACCATGTTCACTACAGTAGAGGGTGTCGCTTGTAGGGTCCCTTGACATGATGGCTTCCTGTTATTCAGACATTTTACACTTCTACTGTACAGGAACCTTACTCACGACTTCATTCAGACATTTAGATGAGCGTGACACTGTAAGCCATGATGGTACCATCAGGGTTGCCAAATCACACTAACAAAATCCCGCCTAGACAGTTAAAACTACAGTACTGTGCAAAGGTATTGAGTTCCATTCATTTCTTTATATGAATGCAATTAAATGATGTAGATGAAATTAAAGAAACAGGAATAAATATTTTTTGCCTAAAGTTACAATTCAAAACATTGTTGTTTACAGTATGTACCAACCTCATTTCCCCTCTCGTCTGTTCCAAACACTCAGCATTCAGCATCACCAGTGTACTAATCATGTGCCTGATCATAAATTCACTTACACTTTCTTAAACCTGATATAAAATTATTAAGCAAAATTCTCCCAAAACATTCTAAATTTTAAGCAAACAATATATTGTTCTATTGGCAGATATTTTTTGTACTTTTAGTAATTTGTTCATTTATTTATTTTCTTTATTTTGCTTGAATGACTTATAGGTCACTGTGTGACTAAACAAACAAAACACATCCCACTTAAACTGCTCAGGTACAGGAACTAGACTAAAAACGAGACAAAAACTTGCCTAAAAAGAAGCAAAAAATAAGAACAAAAAAGAGTCCTTCAGGAAGCCTGGAGAACTATCTCTCAAGACTACATTAAAAAAAAAAAAAAGGATAGACCTTAAGAAGCAAAATATGAAGAAACGGGGGGTCAAGACTTTTGCACAGTGCTGTACATAAACATATTTTCAGACATCAGACACAAAACATTGCCATCTTTATTAATTTATTACCATGACTGCTTTCACAAATGTTCTACAGATTCTAAACCACATCAAATAACATATAGCGCATGGGGCCAGATGTTTTGTGTCCAACAAAACAGTTTGCAGTCAGGGTTGCCAGATAACTGCACTGACAAAACCCTGAAAAGCACTTAAAACTCGTAAAGATTCATTCTTAATGTGACTCATTCGTTTTCTACTTGGCGCGCATGTGCAAAGCATCGCACAATCTCTGTAGGTTATGTACAGGACATAGAAATGAGTAGTTACCTCTGAGACTTCTAGTCTGAGTCGTTCGTTCTTTTATCACGTGACTGACCATAGACACTTTGCAGTGCAGAGAATAAAAAGAACGAATGACTCGGACCAGAAGACTCATGAGAAGAACCATCAGTTCTGTTTCCTGTGTAATGCACTGCATGGCGTCTATGAGAGTCAAGTGACAAAAGAATGAACAATTAGCTAAATATTAGCTGAATACTAAATGTTGTTCTGCTGTAACTTCAATACCTTCAGACTTTTTTTTATATGTTTTGCTGTTAGTTTTATAATCTAGCTAAAACAATCTCTAATCTTTTTAACCTGCTTCTTTTTCCTTTTTGTAACGTATGCAGATCAGCTAACTGTAATGCTTGGCTGGCTCCTAATCCACTCTTACGTTACCCTGAAAGTGGAAAGGTTATAAACTTTACATTTATTATCTGTATTTCTGTGTATTTTTTCACCTTTTGTAGTTCGGATGCTACCTTTCTAATGGAGCTAATCTGGCTAATCTGGCTAATGTTAGCTAACTGATCAATAAAGAAGCTTTTTTTTGTATTTGTTTTTTTTACTCATACAGTCATGACAGTGTAAATTTTTTATCCTGTTCCACAGCAGCTCGGTTTGCGTATCAGACGCCGCGGCGTGATGATTGTTGCGGCTAATAATCGGCCATTATGAGAAATAAATCTGAGGCTTTAAACCTCCCGCTGCACAATATGTGAGCCGTAATAAACGCCGGACACTGATTAGACCACCAGAGTTATTTATGCGTGGTCTTTCATATCCTCAGGATACAGTGTGTGTGTGTGTGTGTCTGTGTGTGTGTTAGGGAAATAGAGACAGATCGAGGGAGAGAGCGAGCAGCAGTGTGTTTATGCAGCGAGCTCACTGGAAAAGAGCTGTGAAGCTGAATATGATCTTTATTATTTTTCAGAAAGTCTGTGCTTGGCACACACACACACACACACACACACACACACACACACACACACACACACACTTGGCAAAATACCGGCGCCCTCAGTGCTGGAAGAGGAAGCAGCTACATAGCAGAGGTGTGTTTGTTTTGAGTGTGTGTGTGTGTGTGTGTGTGTGTAGGGGGTGTTTCTCACACTCTCTCCACCATATGCTTCAGTCACTGCCTTAGGTCTGTGTATAAAAATGTCATTGTGTATTAAATTGTTTATTATTATTATTATTATTATTATTATTATTATTATTAATATTGTTGTTGTTGTTGTTATTATTTAAGCTCAGTGAATTCCTGGCTATATGCTAGCACACATACACACACTCTTATAAACAGACAACTCAACAGACAGACAAAAACAAATATGACTGAAATTATTGGCACCCTGACGTTTCACTCATCCAAAACCTTGGTTTCTGGTGAAAACTGGGAAAGATCCAAACGAGAAGACTGACGAAAAGACTCTTAAAAGATTTCTCAAATTAAAAAAAAGACATCCAAGATGACCTTTAGGAGCAAGGTGTCGCTCGGCTTCAAGTCAGACCTTCAGCTGTTACCTGAATGAAAATGAGTTAAAAAAACAGAGAGAGAGAACCCAGGCAGGTAGATCTCAGCTCTAAAAGACAGACAGAAAGAACCTCACAAACACACACACACACACACACACACACACACACATGCACACACTATTACAGTGTTATAGTTAAACTTTCTAACACGTTTTTCCAGGAAAGAACTCAAAGCCTGCAGTGAATCACAAAGGAGGATCGCTGCATTGTTGATGTGTGTGTGTGTGTGTGTGTGTGTGTGTGTGTTGGATGGGTTTTGCTGCCTCTGGAACTGGACTGCAAATCAGTCATGAAAGAAACGCACAGAAAACTGACAATGATGCAAAAATATAACCCTGACATGAGGCTCATGGAGGAGAGGAAACACTGGATGGGTTTGAAGTGATGAGTTTAAATGGAGAATTAAATCTTCAAGGACAAAAAAAAAAGCATTTGGGAGAAAAAGTTTTCTTTTTGTTCCTATATTCATCCTTCTTTTTATAATTATTATTTGATTTCTTTCTTTTTTTAATTTTATGTGCATGGTCATGCTGTGGTTAGCACCGTGGCCTCGCACCTTCAGGGTCGAGGGTTCGACTTCTCCCTCAGGTCTGTGTGTGTGGAGTCTGCGTGATCTCCCGGTGCTTGGGTTTCCTCCGGGTAATCCGGTTTTCTCCTGCAGTCTACCCTGCCTTGTGTCCGGTATGCTCCATGCCCCCCGTACCCCTGTACAGGATAATAACTATAGACAATAAGGGAGTGAATTATTTTTTTCATGTACTTGTTTTTTTTTTTTAACTGAATGCAAAAATGTCTGCTAATAATTTTGTTGCAAACAGCAGACAGACAGAGCAGAACAGACAGGTTGTTGTAGCCTCATCAAAATGGTATTCAATCATGTATTGATGTACTGTTCATATCCACATTGCCGATTTTTAACCCATCAGAGGGTGCCAATAATTTTGGTGTCATGTAGAAAGACAAAAGAATCTGGCCCAGACAGGATGTTAAGGGAGGCTGCAACAAAATGAGGTGCATATGATTTAAAAATTATACTGTAAATGTACAAAAAAAGGGGTGCCAATAATTTTAATTATAATTTTGCTGCTCTCTATTGAAGGACATAAGGCTGTTTGTCTGCAAAGTATTATTAAATGTACAAAACCTATCGTTTATGTATTAAATAAATACATAAAGCTTTCAAGTTGACCAACAAGGGTGCTAATACTTTTGTTACTCACTAAATAGATAAACGGAAAGAAAATTATATATATATATATATATATATATAACTCCAAAAATGGTGCCAATAGTTTTGCCATTTGCCATCATGGATCAACAAACCAACATACAAACTTACTGTAATGATAAAAAAAAATATAATAATGTACAAAACAATTTTATTTATTTATTTATACAATCTACTTCTCTCTCTCTCTCTCTCTCTCTCTCTCTCACACACACACACACACACACACACCGTTTCGAGCCAGGGGCTACGCAGTAAACACTCCTCTGTATAATTTCAGTGTTTACAGTATCGTCACTTATCCCAGTTTGAATCTAATCTGTGTTTAGTATTTTGTATCTTTCTATCTCTCCATCGCTCCGTCCCGGTGTCACAGCGCCCGCGTTTCCCGCTCGTCTCCATCGCTCAGCCGGACCGTCACACGATCACAAAGTCCTGACTCGCTCTTTTCCCAGACACCCGATCCGATACCTGCACCTCAAAGTGCTGATCTGTCCGTCATTCCCACAGAGGGGCGGGGCTTACCTTACCTGACCAGCACTTCCTTCCCTGGGAAAATTCAGGCTCGATCAGCGTCAGAGCGGACGCTAAGGGACAACAAACGCAAGCTTGTTTTTCTCTTCATTTTAGCGGTGTTAGCATTATGCTAATGAGCACATGCTAAATACCACCAGTGAACTGTCAGTAACGCTCGCCTTTGATGTCCGTTTCTGTTTTAAAGTTAATAAAAAACACAATCTTGGGCAAGATTTATTTATTTAGCTACAAAATTTAAATTTGCTAATAATTTATATAAAATGTGAGTTTTACGTCTGTGATGTAGCAGAAAATATTTAACTTATTGTAGATTTAGTAACTACTTTATTTGTTTGTGTTGTAGTAGATTTATTTCTACTGATATGAGGTCAAATTTACTAATAAATTTACAAACAATATTCCGTTTGTTTGTGATGTAGTGGGAAAACAATTATATATTTTTTTACAAAGATGTATAAAGTCAAAGTTAATAACAATGTATTGTTCATCTCTGATGTAGCAGAACAATTTTTTAATATAATTTAAGTAAAATTTGCTAATAAATTTACAAAAAGGTGTCATGTGACTGTTTGTTTCATGTGTTTCATTTACAGTATTTGTTCTAAACATATTAAATTATAAGGTTTATAAATGTTTAGTAAATAATTTTGCCTGCCTAGACGATTTTAACAATTATAAACTTTAAATTACTCAGTCTTAGCACGCCAGTAATGAACCCCTAAAGAACCCATTGATCTAAGTGTATGTGTGTGTATATGTGTTAACCAGTGAAGTGTGTGTGTGTGTGTGTGTGTGTGTGTGTGTGTGTGTGTTCAGTACAAACCCCTAAATACTGCTTATTATTAACTTTTTAAGATTAAGAGGTTTAACATTAAGCTTCTCTGTACACAAACCCAGGTAGAAACCGCGGCGGTTCTTCACGGGCTCACTGGGTGATGACGGGTTCTCCATATCAGGAAGGAGAAGTAGAACAGGCAGAACGTTTTCTGATAGGGAAACACTTTACTGTAGATTTCTGCATGGCACCTCCTGGAGCAACCCTCAAAAGTATATCTGAGACTGTCAGGAAATGTTCCAGTCTAGAACTCTTTAGTCAGGTTAAGAACCTTTTTTTTTTTATTATTATGAATGTACAGTATGTAATAACTGGATAAATGTTCCCCGAGAGCAAGAATCCTTTTTATGTTTCGCCGTAAAAACTCCATTACTCATTATTTCCATCTTAGTATCTAGGTCCTGTTAGGAGTTCAGCTCCTTGGTACATGAAGTACAGGTTCTTTATCAGTTCCCGGCTTGTTAAAAAGCTTCTACTTGTCTTGTACCCGTCCTGATCTGATAGGAAAACCCTCAATCATCTGGTTCCTCATTAGACCTGAACAAAGTTTACTTCTAAGGTTACTGAATGTTATAAGACTGCAATAGAAACTGTTCCAGATGAGAACCCATTTTAGAAGGCTAAGACCCATTATGTCTGCGGTACTACAACTTCAAACTTCACTACATTGCTGATTACATTTTTAACGATTAGAAAGTTTTACGGTTCTACCTAAGAACCTTTATGTGTTTCCGCAGAGGAGCTACACTGTCTAAGGGGGTATGGATGTGGAAACTGAATATTTCCATCAGAGAAGATCTTGAGCATTCAGCATTTTGACACACACACACACACACACACACACACACACACACACACACACACACACAGTGTTGTTTATCAGAAACATCTCCAAGATTATATATTTTCCATCAGGTGGCTCAGGAGCATCCCGCATGGAACAAAGAAATTGTTCCATTTCTCTTTCTCTGTGTGTGTGTGTGTGTGTGTGTGTGTGTGTGTGTGTCACTCTCTGTCTCTATTTACATCGCAAGAGTCAGTATTAAATTGCAAGTCCTGTTGTGTGTGTGTGTGTGTGTGTGTGCATGCATGGTGTCAGACACTCAAGGAGAATCGGTGCATCTGAATATTTTACAGAATTAACGTTCCGTTATTAACGACTTTGCACGAGATATCATAAACTGTGTTTAAAGTTCAAAAGAGTCATTTGAAAATCTAAAGAGTCGACTCTCCTGAATAAGCTGAGTCAGTTGAACTGATTCACACTGAAAAAGCTGGAATCCTCTTTCTCCTGTTTTAGTGTTTCAGTAATAAACAGATCATCTCTCGATCCACATCCACGTATCGACTCGGTGCATTATGGAGTGACATCACCGTCCCGTATCGATAGGCTGCAGACATGGTTAATACAGTAACATTATCATCCTCATGTATCTATTTTTTTCTTAAACCCACACACGTTGTTTTATTCACTTTAGTCACATTATCACGTCATATCAATCAAGCACGAAATATACCAACATTCGCTTTGAATAGTTTTATAAGTTTCATCAGTTTCATTAGTTTTAGTGACATCATTACATCATATTAATGAAGTTTACGCAACATAACATCACCATCCAATTATTCTACACTAATGGTACATGGGGGCCAAAAATATTAGGACAAAATATGCACTTTATTATAGTTCTCCATATGCACAAACCAGGTAAAGTTACAAATTTTTATTTACATTGCAAAAGTCGGTATTAAAATGCACGTCTTTGTGTGTGTGTGTGTGTGTGTGTGTGTGTGTGTGTTTAATTTAAATTGATTAAATAGTTTTTAATTGTGTGTTTTTTAACTAACCAGAGAACTAGGCGAAGTCTTTCAGAGCGAGGAGCCACTGGTCAGGGAAGGAAGCAATTCATGTGTTTTAGGAAGAAGACTGGACTGGAAAGTTGGCTTTGAAGGGCCGGAAAGTTGAAGGAGAGTGAGATCTATAGGTGGCGTTTATAAATCCTACTGGATTCACACCACCGTATAACAACAAAGAAGAAGAAGAGAAAAGAAAACGCTAATTTCCATGATCATCAGGAAGCAATGAATCAGCGTGGATTGAGAGGGTGACACCAGATGTCTTTTTTGACCCAACGCACAGCCGGATCCAATCAGTTTTGAAGGATGAACCATATAACTAACTAGTATAATCATACTGATAATAAACTGGTAAAAAAAATAACAAATTATTCTTATTTGACTCTTGTTTTTACAAAATGAGAACATAATAGGTGGCATGATGGCGTAGTGGTGAGCACCGTCACCTTGCACCTCCAGGGTCTGGGTTTCATTCCCACCTCAGGGTTTGTGTGCATGTAGTTTGCATGTTCTCCCCATGCTTGGTGGGTTTCCTCCCACAGCTCAAAGACATGCAGATTAGCAAATTGTCCAGTTTTTAACTGTGTATTCTGTTATTTATTAGGCACGCTGTCCAGGGTGTGTCCTCCCTCGTGCCCTGAGTCCACTGGGATAGGCTCCAAACTCCTGTCAGGGTGAGAGAATGTCATCAACACAAATTGCACTTTTGTCCCAATACTTTTGTCCACCACTGTGTGTGTATATATACTGTATATAAGGAATAGTTTTAATGGCTCTAATTACACCACAATGTGACTGAATCGCTCAGATGTTAATGAAAAGGAGAAATGTTTTTTTTTTTGGAAGATGGAAGATTTATGGAAGGAGTCTCCAGTGTCAGAGACAAAACTTTAACTTTAGGTTTTCCGGCATCTTTAGGACAGACGAGTTTACACTTTTCTGCAGTTTCGTGTTAACGTGACGAGCTGGAAATAAGTAAAACAGAAAAAAATAATAAGCGGTGGTGAAGAAACAAGTGTTTATACAGGAGCTTCTACTGTATAATGTGTTACAATCAAGAAAAAGAACAAATCAGTGTAAACAACCGACTGCACAACCGGAAGTGTTTTAGTTCTGCGTTAATCCTGAGGAAAGTAAAGGAGGTAAAGAAACAGAGTGATACTATGATATGGTAATATAAAACAAATCAGCTCCTGGTTACAGTTTTAAATTAATAGTCTAATGAAAATAAATAAATAAATAAATAAATAAATAAATAAATAAAATTATTTTTAAAGGTTTTTAGTTTTTTCCCCAAAGCTCCAAATGTCCAGGATGTATGTTAGTACAAAAAGTCGTGTGTGTAGTCAGGGGCACTAATCCAATAATCAGCATCTCATTATAGATGGTAATATTTAGTTAAAAAGTGCAAAGTTTTGATTTTTTGAAATTTTGAACTTTGTTGTGATGAAAGTTAACAGTCTGAAAGTTTCTTCTTGACTCACTGATTTTCTAAGCGGCTCTTTTTTTGTACACGGTGCTTTCTAACAGAAGCTAAACTGTTGAACAGTGTGTGAATCTGTGTGTGTGTGTGTGTGTGTGTGTGTGTGTGTGTGTGTGTTGGGTAAAAATATCAACCAGCCTGTGCGTTGGTAGCATGTTTACATGTTTGTCATGTGCCGGGACTTTCAGACGAGATGCTCCAGAATAAGAAACAGAAAACACACACTGGCACACACACACACACTGTCTGTTCACACTCGCAGCAGAGTTTCTGTGCAGTGAACCTCACCTCCAAAAAGATAAAGATTTATGTCAGAGGAAAAAATTAGTGTTAAAATGTTTTTTTTGCTTCAGATTTCTGACTGCGAGGCAGGAGCGCGTGTGGGAGTTGGGTAACTAAAGCCGAAACTGGAAAGAAGCAAAATGGAAAGAAAATTACATTTTAATTTATTGTTTTATGAACATCTAGAGGCATTTATTAAAAGAAAAAAAGTAACTGATAAAACAAAAAAAGAAAAGAAAAATAATACATTTTAGAATTATTGTGAAACTGGGAAAAGAAAATTATTAGTTAGTAATAAAGAGTTCACTAATTAAATATTTATAATTGAAACTATGTTTTTATTTAATTACATCAAGTTTTAAATACATTTCATCTTTTGGATCGTTAGCAGTGGATTATTGTGCACAACAGAGTTGTGAAAAAAGTGATTGTTGTAAAAAAAAAAAGGATTTCTCAAACCTGAAAGAATTAGCAAACAGTAATGGAATTTTTATCCTGAAATGTTATAATTTTTTTAGTTGCAAAATTACTGTTCTGTAAATAATTGATTTACAGAACACTTTTCTCCTTTTAAAATTATGACCTTTTATTTTAAAACAGATTTATTCTTGTAATATTTGAAAATAAACGTTTTAATTCCACATCTGTTCTAGGATTTTTCCTTTTTTTTTCTTTATTTTTGTTTGTTTGTTTTTGTTTTTACACATCGGTTAATATGTAATGTAAAGAAAAAATGTTTTCTAGCATCTAATAAAATAACACACACACACACACACACACACTGAAAAATAGAGAGGCAGTATTAGGTGATAATTGTTAAGAAAAGATGAAGTTTAACACCGTGTGTTAGAGCGAGTGTTAAATCATAATTTACTGCTTCACAACAGACCATTTATTTATTTTATTTAATTATTTATTTATTTATTTATTTATTCATTTTTTGAAAGGACGTGTCTGAGCTATAAAACAATTAATTTAATTAATTTTAATTAATTGTCTCTAATTGTTACTCCTTTTTTCCCCATGTCTCTCTCTGGGTCTCTCTTTGTCTCTGTGTCTCTCTATTTCTCTCTCTGTGTCTCTCTCTATTTCTCTCTCTGTTTCTCTTTATTTCTCTTTGTGTGTCTCTCCATATCTCTCTCTGGGTCTCTCTCTGTGTCTCTATGTCTCTCTATTTCTCTCTGTGTGTCTCTTTATTTCTCTTTGTTTGTCTCCCTATGTCTCTCTCTGACTCTCTTCCTGTCTCTTCCTGTCTTACTCTTTTTTCTCTCCTGTCTGTCTCCACGTCTCTTTATGTCTCTCTCTGTGTCTCACCTGTCTCTCTCTCGCTCTCTCTCTCACTGTGTCTCTCTTGCTCTCTCTGCATGGTTGGTGTGATGTGCGAGCCGCTCCTCTCTCTCTCTCTCTCTCTGTCTCTCTCTCTGTCTCTCTCCCTCAGGCCAGTCAATATAACTAAATTATTTAAACCTGCTGCTGAGTTAATTAGATATTTAATTGACTATCTGTAGACTGATGATGGCAGCCCACACGCACACACATAAATCCCTGTAAATGGGACAACAACTTGACCCCAAGCGGGAGTCGATTTACCGCTGTCACTCCAGAGGTTAAAGGCCAACGTGACGGATAAAGCGTCACACGGGTCAGGCTTCTCTATCACGGGTTTCGGACCACCGATTAAACTAAAAACTTTAAAATGAAATTAGATTTTTTACAGGAATTAAATAATTTTGCGAGTCTTTTCGCTGCTTAAAAAAATGATCTTTTTTCTTTTCCTGTCCCTGGTGTCTTCACTCCACTCATCCTTTTCACCGTCTCTATTCTCATTCTCCTCCCGAGCTCTGTTTCACCCTCAAGCTTATCGAGGTGTTTGTCATCCCTCACTCTCTGCCTGTGCATAAACACACCCCCGTCTCTCCATCTCCCCTCCATCTCCCACTCATCCCCTTCCTCTCCTCCTCCACCCCTCCGTCATCATCCTAACTTTCCTTCTGTAGCTCGACTGGCTTCAATGGACTTTCATGACGACTCATTTCCTGAAAGCTTTCTCTCTCTCTCTCTCTCTCTCATTTCTCCTCTGTTTGTCCTTCCTCTTTTTTCTTCTTCTCCTTCACTCTCCCCAGGTAAAATATTGATGGATTTTTTATGAATCGCCATGAAAAATTCATCCACATTCTGAAATGAAAAAGCGTAAACACCCCGCATCTGCCTATTCCTCTCGCATTCGTTATCCATTTACATCGCGTCGCTCACATCCTTCACCTGGATGAGCGAGAGAGAGAGAGAGAGAGAGAGAGAGAGAGAGTCATTTTCTTCTACTTGGCCTAATTGCTTGATTTGACCCGTTTTCTCAATTTCTTTGTCAATTAAAAGGCTGTCAGCGGCAGACGGATGGAGGACGCTCGATGTCGCTGATCGATGGAGGGATGGATCGATAAATGACTCGAGAACGCTGAAATGAGCCTGAAGTGAGCTCGGGAAAGCGAATCAACATCATCAACAACAACATTGGGAACTAATTGATCATGCTAGCTCTTGCACTCGTGTACGGTCTTCATCTTAGGTTTAGTGTTTTATTCCTCTTACACTATGTTATTGTACTTTATTGAATAGAGTTTGTAGAAACAGTTAAAGCTAAAAATAAGCTGATCAGCATCTGGCACATAAATACTTTAATTCATGGCACAAGGTTCAGTTTTAATAGTGTCTGCACATATTTTTGGAGTAAGCCATGATGGGTTGCGATAAAAAAAAAAAAAAAAGAAGAAAATTGCATAAGTTTTGCTAAAAAAAAAAAAAAAAATTCTGAGAGTAAACACTTTATTTCTCTATATAATCCCCTGCTACGCTAATGCACTTATCCCAGGGTTTCACTAGTTCCGCCTGCCTGATTAACGTCTAAAACGCTGGTCTCCCAGGAACTCCTTTAATTACCCAGACATGTGGAAATGTGTTGGCGGGAGGTCAGGACCGTATGGAGGACGTGGCCATAAATCCCAGCACGAGTTCCTGTAATGTGCCAGTGGTGTTGGTGATTGATTGTGTGTCACTGGTTGAACTGCAGGGAGCGTCATTCACCGATGCACGGCCTTCATTAAGACGTTCGCACCGCTCAAATGCTTTGCCGTGACGAAGAGTCTCATCAGGTTCTGCGCTCGAAGTCTTCGGTACGTCTCGATCGCTCGAATTTCACAAGAACAATGTAAGAAATGTTTAGAGTTTCATGGCCTACGAACATGTAACACGATTCCCATCACACTCGCTCAGTGACACAACAGTCACCTGATTACTCATCATACACACCTGGTTTCAATCAGCTACACACCCAATATTTATAGAAATACACACACACACACACACACACACTTTGGCTTCTCCGCCTGATATATCAAACATTTTGATGTTACTGTATGTCCCAGGTGTTGATCTCGCTTTGTCTATCTGGTTTTTAAAATATTACATTTATGGAAAAATTTAGGCGAAAACTTTAGTAATAATTTGGAAAGATAAATTGGGATAATTAAAAAAAAAAAAAAAAAACACAAACACACACACATGTTCACGCTTCATCACCCCGACTTAATTAAACATCTCAAGAGAATCGGATTCACACCAGTCAGTTTTTTTTTTTTTTTTTTTAAGCATGGTGCTGAGACGCACTGAGACGCGTCCGCTCCTTCCCTTTATTACACTTACTCTACATGAGGGAGAAAAACGAATTACGCATTAGTTCCACGCTTCCTTCGTACCTGACGTCCCGTAATGCTGTAATATCTCTAAGAGGATCGTTCGTGACTTTCCGAGGCTCGTGGAGACACTTAAGACCGGGAAGGTGAAACATGGCGGCTATAAAAGCGGCGCTTATGCTTAAAGCGATGCTGAAGATAGAGCGATAAAATCAACAAAGCGGAGGACACCAGCATGAGGAGCTAATGAGTGCTAGTCCACTAAAGCGCTACGTATCAATGATGACAAATCGATGAAAGAGAGAGAGAGAGAGAGAGAGGAGAGAGAGAGAGAGAGAGAACGAGCGAGACTGAGAGGCACATACTAGAAGAGATCTGAATTCTTGATTCTGATTGGTCAGAAGGTGTTGATTAGTTCTCTATAACAGCGGCTCTGACAGTAGTACAGGTTTCTATTATTGCAACGTTCCCATAGCAACGCCTCATTACAGGGACATGCGTGATGGAAGCTTTGATAAAAAAAGTATATATATAAAAAAAATTATATGTTGGAGTTTTCTGTAAACACAAATGTGTGTATTTAGCCTCTATGGAAGGAGTCTCCAGTGTCAGGGATTTTGTAACAGTCACAGGTAAAGCTGCTACTTGTTTTCTAGACGTTCTTATTTTCATTAAAAAAAAATTAGCTGCTGTTCTTTTTGTTAAAAGAAATAAAACAACTGCAGTTGAAGCCCCGCCCCCTACGTGCAGAGCCCCGCCCTCTACGTGCATCCGATAGCTGGTGTGCAGTGACACCAAACTCTGTCCATGTTTACAGTAAAGTCTGTATCGTGCAGAGTTAGAAACTAAATCAGTTTTACACACACACACACACACACACACACACACACACTAAAACTGTGTCTTTAAGTATCTGTTGCTTCATAAGGATCTAAACACTTTTCTCTGTGGTCATGTGAACATCACGCGCGGTCGATAGCACCGTCACACAGTAAAGCGTAATTTAATCGCCGGTTCCCTCCAGACGCCGCGTCTCGAACCCCCGGAGACGGAGCAGGTGATGAAAGGTGAAGAGGCGCGAAAGAGCAAAGGTCATGAGGTCAAAGTCTTTCACCTTGCCTTTGGACTTGCATTAGTGCTGACTGCATGAAGTGTGTGTGTGTGTGTGTGTGAGAAAGAGAGAAATGTCATCAAAGCCAACCAATCATCTCCTGTGCCTAAATAAGGCCACGCCCATCACCGATCTGCATGTCGTTTGCATAGGACACGCCCAGATTTAACACCTGAATCCATCTGATTTCGGTCAGAGAAAAAGTGTGAAGAATTTTAATTTTATGACATAATATTTATTTACATTTCACTCTGCATTCAAACTAGTCATGTGACTACAGCAGCAACTTTGAGGAAAAGAACGTTCAATTACTGTATATGATTTATGTTTTATTTTTTGGCAAATAAAATCCTACAATTCTTTCTATTGCTTGTAGTTTGTGTCTTTGGGGATGTGGAGCACATGCTACTGTTGTCCCCCTGTGGGCGTGGCCTGTTCTCCCTTCATTTGTACTGTACATTACGTGTACATTTCCCAGCCACTTCACATGTGCTTTCCCGAGACTTCAACGATTTCTTTTGCCTTTTTCCAAGCTTTCTTTTTTCTTCATCACATCTCTATACACATTTCATGAAAGTTTGCAGATAAAAGATAAAGAAGATAAAAACACACTTTGGAAAAAAAAACTTCTGTGTGAAGTTTATCGGAAAAGCTCAACTCTCTCTCCGTTTGCTGCCGTTGCTGAAATCATGGCCCTGTGTCGCACATAAACAGGCACGAGCCTAAAAAACCGCTGGTGTCAGTCTGATTAGGCAGATGTACCGTACCGCGGTGTAGTCAATCGTTCATGTTTATGCGATGGGCTGAAATGACAGGAGACGTCTGATAGGCCGCTGGAACGACATCAGACACGAACGGACTGGTGGATCCAGAAGTGCATGAAGAAAAATACATTTCTGGAGTTGTTTATATAGATCATGAAATACATTCGTGAATCGAGTTCCATTTATTTGTGAAACGCAAACACAATTCTTAAGCTTTTGGTTTTGTGATTTTTATGCCGTTCGGTCTGATAGATAAGTTTCTTTACCTGAATATTAGGAGGCTAGTTTTGGATTCACATTACAGTAGGTTCGACCTAAACGGCATTTGATTTACACTGACATTTACATTTACACGGCGGTACTACAGTAGGTTACTACGTATCATCAGATACAGTTTTTTTTTTTTTTATATTAATCCAAGTTTTTAAAAAAAAAATATGATGAGATGTAATGAGATGAGATGTTGTGATGTAGAAACCAACCGACATCGGCCATGTGTGTGTGTGTGTGTGTGTGTGTCTATAGACTATAGAACTAAGTACAAATTGTACAGAACACGCAGCTTAAGGCTGTAGGTTTAGAGTTCAATAAAATCGATCGCAAATTCTATAAGACATGCAGCTTAAAGCAGAAGGTCCAGAGAGGGCAACTGCGTGCCAATAGAGTTCTATAGAACTGAGTGTAAATTCTATACAACATTAACATTAAATGAGACTTCTATAGATTCCTATTGTAGGAGTTGTAAAGGATTGAGTAAAGTGTTTATAGGACATGCAGAATCGCTGTAGAGTCTGATTTAAATATCTGTAGAGTTTTACAAATATAATTTCAATACCTTATTTCATATAAAACGACCGAACCTTCAGGAACGAGTGCAGAACCTGGAGGTACTTTATGGCTAAAACACTGTAAGATCGGCTTGGAAACGAGGCTTTTGCTGACTTCCTTCAGATGTAAATGTAGTTTATTAGACGTAAATGAAGTGTAGAAGGAAACGGTCAAAGTCATCGTGTTTATAAAGCGGCTTCTGAAATTATATCGAAGGATAAAAAAACACACACACACACCCTGCACTGGCAGGTGTGGAGAAGTGTGTGTGTGTGTGTGTGTGTGGTGTTTATTATGAAAAAAGAGTCGATGAAGAGAGATGAAGGGAACTCGGCCAGCGTTCTTCTCCTGAACTTTCCTTGGACTTCATTAGACTGAGCCACCGATACTAACCGTGTTAGAGGCAGCGAGGTGAAACCCGTCCTGATAAATGAAAGAGTGACTTATTAGATCATCCTCATCCATCTTTCTATATCTCTCTCACTCTCACACACACACACACAAACAGAGCAGGCACCTGAGGAGGCTTGGTGAGTGCCAGTGTTCTGCCTAATCTGGTTTGTCTCAGTGTAATCGTGTCAATGTCACTCTCAATCAGACGCCTACAACGAGGGCCAAATAACTTCAGCTGTGATTGGACTTCGCTCTGGGATTTGTCTTTTAAATGACCTACAGACGAATGCTCTTACTCTTATCTCTTTATCTATCTCTCTCTCTCTCTCTCTCTCTCTGGTCTGTCTTTTGTCTCTCGCTGGCCTGTCCATCAAATCGGAATGCTCTGTGATTTCGTCTTTTATTGAGACACGATCGATTGCTCCTCTCTCACTGAGAAGAAGGAGAAGAAGAAGACACATGTGGTTGTTTTACCATCAAAAATTCCTGTGTGTGAGTTTTTGTGTGTGAGTGTGTATGAGAGAGAGAGAGAGAGAGAGAGAGAGAGGGGAGGGGGGTTTAGACTATAACGTGTAATAGTTATAGTGAAAGCATGGAATATTTGATAGTACAATCAAGCGCTGTTGAATCCTGATTGGTCAGTGAGAAGGTGAGAAGTTTCTGTTAATGCGCTTACATTATCGTTTCCATAGTAACAGCTCAAGCACAGGAAACTTAAACAAACAAACTTAAAAAAAGAATAATAATTTTGAGCTTCCTTTAAGAAGAAATACGTTTATTGGACATCCACGGAAGGAGTCTCCAGCGTCAATTTCATAACAATTAGATGACTCGTTTTCCATGATAGTATTCCTGGATCGAGTCTCTGAGGCTCCGCTCTGGACTCTTAAAACACTCAATCATCTGAACATCTCCGGTCATGATTTCCAGATTGAGCTCTGCGATTAAAAACATCTGGCTAAATCATCTCTGAACCCCAGTTTAGGGAAATTCAGAGTGACCTAGCCCAGCCTGACACACACTCCAGCAGATGACGAGATGAGTCAGAGTACAGCGTGAACATCCAGACGCGTCAGCAGCTCATGTCAGTTACAACAAACGTCGAGAAACAGAAAGAGACGTGAGAGAGGAGGAGAAAACGTCCTGGCCTGAGTTCTGAGCTCTCGAGTGTGTGCAGAAGTCATTACAGGTTTAGCGAAGCCTGATTCACCTGATTAACCGGCGTGAGGATCTACTGTATCCGATGACAAAAACTTCACAAAGCACGTTTGTAAGTCACTCTGGATAAGAGCATCTGCCAAATTCCTAAATGTAAATGTAAACGTGATTCATAGGCTCGGGTGTGTGTGTGTGTGTGTGAAAGAGATGGAGCTGTGACAGTGGCAGGAGCTTGATGAGGCTGGAAAAGTGACGGTGTTCAGTTAAATACCCGAACAAGCACCTGGTGCTTGAGAACCTAGTGGAGAACCTGACCTGGTCCATCAAGTTCTTTCTTGGCTGTGGAGCTGGTGCTGAGGGACCACCGGCTGAGAACCATCCCTTCCATTTTGATCTACTTTATTAGCTGTTTTAAAAATTAAACTAATAATAGAATTTATTTATAATAAATTTATTATTATTTGTGTTTATTTAGAGACAATATCCATTTGTGAATGCATATTAAAGACTTTTTCTCTCTCAATTTTTTACATTGAATGCTTTTCTTGCCTGATTTTGCTGATTTTGTCCACAAAATATCATTAAAACTAATTCTTGATTGTGACATCAGACTTGGAGTAAAACCAAACCCGTCTGCGGTTGTATTACAGTTGTTGTGCCTGGGGAAGAGAGGAGAAGATTTCTTCTTCTTTTTCTTCTATTTCCACCAGGATAAACTCTTTAACAGCGTGCCGAACCACTTTGTGCATGTAAAAAAAAATTATATTCTGATTAAACACTGCACGTAAACACACACATCTTATCAGATCAGCATCCATGTAAACAGTTGAGTTGGAATCTCTAAGTGAAATGATGTAAACAATCTTTAATCTTTAATCGTAGATGTTGTCTAAAATCACACAGTGTGGAGTACAAACCAGATAAACACAACAGTGGATTTCATTTTGTTTGATCTTTTATTTTTTTTAAAATAATTTTTAATTACTTATTAATGAATTATTAAAACAAAAGTAATAGCACCCTATAAAAGCATGAAGTGTTACTGTGTGTCTGTGGTACTGGAGCTGCGATGGCTGAGCTGCATTAGTGGGGGATCTGAGAGACTCCGCAGTTGTTTCCCATTTTTCCCGCCAGCTTTGTTTAATTTTTAGCCCCATTTTTGCTTGTTGTTTGAGGTTTTATAAAAAGTGACTGTGAAAGTCTCTGCCACAGGCTATAAAGTGCCAGAATATACAATTCAAAAACTGGTTGTCTATGCAACAACTTCAGCAGCGACCTCATTTCCCTTCTCGTCTGTTCTCACCACTCAGAATTCAATATTAATTCAATTCAATTTTATTTATATAGCGCTTTTAACGATGGTCATTGTCTCAAAGCAGCTCCACAAAATGAAAGACAATTATGTAAATGTGTATAAGAGTAAAAAATGTGTATAGATCATAATGATCAGACTGTCTCTGATGAGCAAGCCGAGGGCGACACGTGACGGTGCTGAGATGGTGAGAGGAATAAACCCTTGGAGGAACCAGACTCTGTCTAAGTTAACATAGAGAGCAGAATACTCATCAAGGGCCTGATCATCTGTCATTATCTGCACCTGTTTCTCACTGGTTCGTGCCTAAAGTTAGATGTTTTTTTATGCTTGAATGATTTATACAGTAGGTCTTTAACAAACAAAAACATTCATCTACATGAGAGACCTTCAGCAAGCCTGGAGAACTGTTCCTCAAGACTACATTAAACATACAAGAAAGTCTGGAAGCAAAATATAAAGAAATGGGGGGGAGGGGTGGGGAGTAGATGTTTCATAAACAAAGTTTGAAAAAAATAAATTTAACATGTTTAAAATCACCCTGCACAAATGCACTGTTTTTTGCGTAAAGTGTTTGTGTGGGGTATCGGAATAATCACGCTAGCAAAATGCATTCTAAGAAACAGCGTCTGTGATAGCGTAGTGTGATATCTGTGTGAGTTAGCTCTAATTATGCTAATAAGAATAATTTATAATACAACACCCCGATTCCCACGAGGACGCGCCGCAGACGCACCTATGCTTTTTATGAATAATTTTATCGATCGCTTGCTTTCAGTGCTTTTCGCGCTTATAATCTTCGCTTATAATCCTGGAGCATTATTGATCAGAACGCATGTAATAAAGCTCCATGGTTTTACCTGCTTCTCAACGTCTAATGTGCAAAATAAGCATTACTGCATCAGCAGCGAGGGGGGAAAGCGGCACATAAGCGCAGGAACGTTGGTGGTAATTATACTAACGCCATCGAGCGGCCGGGCGCCCGGCGCATAATCAAACTTATAAGCGTGATTTACGCGGCTTCGGATATTTTTTCCCCTGAGGAACACGAGGAGCTGTGAGCGCCACTTTTTACCCAAGATTCATTGCTGTATCAGTGAAAAAGCACATGTTTAGCCCTTTAAAACATAAATGAGGTCACGTTTAAGTTGTTCGACGTGGAAATATCCGAACCTTATCTTATTATTGCTTCACGTTTGTGTAAATAAATAAATAAATACATACATATCATGGAATATCCTGTTTAAGCCTTTAATATGATAATAAATATGTTAACAACTGTAAAGCAGACAAAGTGGCGTTACTTTTATCACTTTGAACTTCATTATTGTCTTATAATGGTATGTTCCAAAGTGTTTTATGTGTGTCAGCAAATTTATTTGAAAAAAGCAACACATGATACTTTTTATCGGTACTGTTTCTTATGTACATTATAGCAGCTATAAACAGTCATTCCCTCACTTGTTTCTCTGTTGAAGTTAAATAAGATGGAAAGAACATCTTATATCAGGTTGTTATATAGAAAGAAATCACAAAAACGTCAGCTTAAAAAAATTCCTGACACTGGAGACTCCTTCCAGAAATATTAACACGCATTTCTACTTGCAAAATCGTCAACACATCAGCGATTACTGTGTACGTGTACAGTTTGTTAACCTGCCGTTACTATGGATCAGAACCAGAACGCTAATATAAATCTGTGCTACAGTCAGAGCTGCTGATTGAGGGAATTAATCAACACCTTCTGACCAATCAGGATCCATATTAATATGATTAATGCAGCTCTGTCAACAATGTAACACTGTAGGGATTATGGAAAATATGTTGGCTGTCAATCAAACCTCTACATTAGAATATTAAGCCACGCCTACCTGGACAGCTCTCAGATGGGCGCAATGGGTAAAATTAGCAAGGACGCTAATTTAGTTCATGTTTATCGCCATGTTAATTAGATTCTCCATTTAAATTTAATGCACACTTGATGAAATGTTAAACATTTGAGATAAGAGAAGTCTAGGAGTTAATTTTGTGAGTGTTTGGGTTTGTTATATGTGTGTGTGTGTGTGTGTGCTTGCTGAGCAGACTGATGTGACGTGGCTAAAGTGACTAACTGAGGACACAGAAGCTATTTTATAATCAAATCCAGAGACAGAGAGAGAGAGAGACAGAGACAGAGACGTTCTCAGGATTAGCATGTAAACATTTATTCCCCTCGGGTGATGATACACTGAGATGCAGCCAAGTGCAACACACACACACACACAAAACACCGGTAGACGCATGTGTACACACACACCAGACAGACGACAGACATACACATAATACAAACATAACCTTAAACCTGCTTAATCACCAAGCGTTAATCTGGCATGAATCGTTTCCCATGAAGAAGAGTTCAGGAATTATTTCCCAAGATGCCGCAGGACTTAGATCATTCAACAGGGACTTTTACGCCACTACGCTCTTCTGGTTCCCCTCAGACAATGCGCAATGTTTAGATGTAAAGAGAAACAAACAAACAAACAAATAAATGAATGTATTTATTTATTCTTGCATTTTTTTTTAGCAGTGCTGTACATTCAAGTTAAAAAAGCATAAAAATATAGTAAAAAAAAAAAAAAAGTAAAAATACAGAATATACAGTAAAAAAGACAAAATAAAACAAAAATGCCAAGGAAAAATATAATAAAATCCAAATAATTACCACTTTTAGCATCATCTATTTTATAGATTCATGGGGGGTATCAATATTTTTGCACTTCCTACCAAAAATAAATAAATAAATAAATTTTAAAAGTAATAATAGTCAGTAGAGCACAGAGAGTACGTGAAAAAATAATAGCACCCCATAAAACAGCTTGGCGGGCTGCAGGGGGCGGCGGTGCCCTCTCAGTGGAGAAGGTGAGGGGTGGGCGGGGCATAGGGGTAAAGTTTTACGCCCGGGGGTGACATCGCAGTGGGGCGGAAACTCCATCTGTTTCTGAGGGTCGCATACCAATGACAGTTACAGAACAAGCAAGTTTTTATACCGTGGACATCTAAAGGACACTTCAGAATAAATTTAGGTGCATCTTAACTAGTTTATACTAACTAGCATCACTAGCCTACGTACCTAGCATGTACAGTTAAAACGTATAAGTTAAATCCACGCACCTCTGCAGATAAATTAAAAGCGTGCAAAAATGTTTTTTTATTTAGCGCATTATCTTCATTAACTTTAAAATTTTGTGACGCTGAAAAAAAGAAATGAAAGTAGAGTTAGCATCCATAGTTACAATAGCTTACAATATTACAGCTTAAAACCTCGGTTTGAATCTAATAATCATACCCAGCTTAGATTGAAATTAATTTACTGTACTGTATAATGCATCCCACTATGATATCCAGCACAACAGCACGACCTCGAGTGTGATATTACTTTTATACGGCCACAAAAACCATTTATTATCAACAGATTATGATTTGTTTATTTATTTAAACAGTTATTTTGCTCCACTCACACATACCCTTCCACACCTGGCAGAACTAACTAACCGCGACTGGTGGAGCTGATGATCGACAGTTGAAGAGGTGAGCAGAATAAACATGGAGGTGGTGGACAGTCCTGAGAAATCTGACTTACCTTATATTTCCACTTATTCTGCTTTAGAAAATCAGTTCTGTTACTTTGAGGTTCTGGGGTCGAATCCCAAATAGTGTAATTGGAAAGCTGGAGAGCTATGTGGGGTGTACAGTCCCCTTGTTCCACACACCAAGTAGTGCCCTTGATCAGGGGTTAGAGAGGGGTTTAAGATTCAGCCTTGTGTAAGAAGCCAGTTTCAATTTAGCTAATTAATTAAGTGGACTTGATTATATGTTACATTAAGTGCTTATTTATAACGCGTTATGAAGTCAGTTTGCGATTTAAAATATGATAAACGTACGAATCTGCGGGCTTCTGCAAAAAGAAGAACATGACAGGAACATGAAGAGTTCTGGGAATTTTTAAGGTAGAAATTGTGGAGAAGAAAGGATGCGAAGGTGGAATACAAAATCAGCATCACTGACACACACACACACTGTTACAGTAAGTCTTAGCCACGCTGGTGAGAAAGAGCACAGTCAGAAGGAGCTAAATATAGGCCTGTGAACACTCATGCTAAAGAAAAGAGCTAATGTGGACCATGCATGTGTGTGATGTGGTGTGAGCAAATGTGTGTGATGTGTCACTAGAGTTCGGGGGATGAAAACACACAGCAGGGGGTGTACACTATACACACACCTACATACACACACACACACACACACACATACAACACACACACACAGATCTGAGATAATGGCATGATGCCGTGTAAACTATCACTGTTATCATTATCGTTTCTCTATCCATGTCCTGATTCACTAGTGCGTGTGTGTGTGTGTGTGTGCGTGTGTGTGTGTGTGTGTGTGTGCGTGTGTGGAGCCACACAGATCTAGTTAACTCCTGGCCAGGGACTTTCCAGGCCAAACCTCATCCATTTGGAGTCAGCTGTTCTGTGTGTGTGTGTGTGTGTGTGTGTGTGAGAGAGAGAGAGAGAGAGAGTTCAGGGGTCATACTGTATGTGGTGGTATCTAGGGTCAGATCAGTGTACAAAAAAGACAACAGTGACACAACACAGCGCAAAACAGACATGTGAAAGTGGGCGGGCGAGATATAACACAAGTCAAGGATTGGTGAAACACATGGTCACATGATCCCTTTAATTTCTGGGTGGATTTCATGAAGACGATGCAAAATGACTTCCTGTTTTTACGTCTCCCACTTCCTTTATAACAGCATAACTTAAACGTGCCAAAATTTAGCCTAAAAAAACAATTCTGTGCTTTTTATGTATTCTAAGATTGACCGACTATGTTTGAAATCACAGTCTATCTAATATTTTTACTTTCTAAGGTCATTTCATCATTTTATTTTATTTTTGTGAAGTTCTGAACCTTATGGCGTTCCACATCTCTACACTTCCTTATCATTTTCTTTTCATTTTTTCTGCTCAAATGTTTTATTCTAACATGGCTGGTGTTGCTAGTTTCGATCCATTAGCCATAGCCATCAGCTAGCCATGGTCGCTTGTTAGCCGTTAGCTAACCACTTACTTGATCAAACAAATATTTACAGTGAATATATCTAATCACATATTGCTAGCTATTTAGCTAAAATAATGTTTTTTTTCTTTTTGGTCACCATTTTTTATTTTACTTTGTTTTTGTTTGATGTTTACTTGTTTGTGGCTCACAGTATATGCTAACTGTTTTAAATTTTTGTGAGGTCTAATGTTTTGTTGTTGTTAACTCCTGCGCTGTTTGCCTCGGTCTGACGCTAGCTATAAATTGCTGCCAGGAGCGTTTTCAAGTGTTAGCCATGGTCAGCTAGCAGCATTTTAATTGGCTCGTCTCTTAGTCAGGATGTAATATGCATCGTTTACATACACATGTACATTACATAAATTAATTTTGCATGATAAGCTAAAACAACATAGCATGCTAACATCCATATTTTCTTCACACATGAAAGCTATTAATTCGAATTGTTGATGTTAGTTAAACCAATCAGTGCTCAAAAGTTTCCCCTGCACGTGTGTGTGGTGACTTTGCTTCGCTATGGTATGTGTCTGGTCCCCAGATTGCCGCGGACCTGTCTGATTATAACGATGATGATCTGTGCATGTGGCTCTCAGGAGGAGGTGCTGAAAGTGATTGAAGAGGCGACCGTGGCCTGACTTGTAATGGTTTCCTCATGGAGCGGCAAGTCCAGGATCCCACATCACACGTCCACCTGATTCCACAGTCCTTTTCTCGCTGTCTCTCTTTCAACCTGGACCACATCAGTGAAGCGGAGAGGACTGAGTCAGCACACAGCTTTAGCACAACATCTCAGGCTCAGAGGAGGAAGAAAAATAGAAAGAAAAAAAAAAACTTACACGTGAGCGAAAGGTTGGACAGATTTAACCAGAAGTAAGGAAATTACGACTCCTGAGTATGATGTCATAGAAAGAACGGCGAGCAAATAAACACACGTGGTGACAACATTGTTGGAAGCCTTAGGAAAGAACTTAGCATGTTTAAAGATGATTACGTGGTAACGTTAGCAGTCATGTTCGTACAGCCTTGCTTTAACATTGTTACAGGTAATGCTATTAGAATGTTACACTACGTATTCTACACTGATGAAGCTGTAATGTTCCCAGAGTAACGTTGTGATAACATTACAGGTAACATTCCAACAATGTTACTGCCTTACGTCATTACGTTTTTTCATAAATCTTAATAGAAAGATGTGATCTTGTAATAGAAAGGATGGCAAACAAACGTTATTAAACGTGTTTTCATAGTGTTCGAAAGTGATTTAGACTTAATGATCATAAAGAAACTGTGTAAAACTCTTTCTGTAAACGTTCCTGCAACGTTGAGGCAACACTTAACATTTCCATGTTAATTTACCAGAGGTTCTAATTAAGGTTCTAACAACATTATCTGGTATGTGTACACCTTACAAACAGGTCCTTATATAACATACAGTAAATGTTATATAAGGACCTGTTTGTAAGGTGTACACATACCAGATAATGTTGTTAGAACCTTAATTAGAACCTCTGGTATAGAATAGAATAACCGTAAAGTTATCGAAACAACATTGCTGCAACAATTACCGTCTCTATAAGTAAGCAATATTTCGCGAGACTGAGAGCTAGACTGCTGGATGTAGCATTGCTGTGATGAAGTTAAACAAACCATTTATTATCAACATATTATACTTTGCTTTTTTTTTTAACCAGCTCCGCCCACACATATCCTCCCACCTGGAGGAACTAATTAACAGTGACTGGTGGAGCTGGCGATCGAGAGTTGAACTCCTTGCGGTACTCTGTAGCCAAAAGGTGAGGAGAATAAACCATGGTGGACAGTCCTGAGAAACTCACCAGATTTACTTTATATTTACTTTATTACACTTTAAAATATCAGCCTCGTTAACATCCAATACCAATTAGCGTTAAATGGAAAGCATTATGCATGATGGACAATCACTTACGGTATTCCACACACCAAGTAGGAGACGGCGTGTTGTTTAAGACGCCATAACGTTATCAGATGTGTGTTCTTACTGAAAGTGCTTCTGTGACTGGGTGTGAATGTGGGTTTTGTCAGGCAGCTGCTCTCTCCTCAGTACTGCGGACCGTACAGACCTACTCTCACCCACGCTGAGACACACAGGTAGTGTCATTAACCACTGGACAACACCTGGAACACGCCCACTCATACATAGAGTTACACCTCACAGTGCTGTTACTGTCTAATATCAGCACTCAAGGAATAACGGCTCTTGTCCGATTAGATGATGGAGTTTGAACTAACTGTTGTATACTCTAAGGTTAGAATAAAGTTATAACGTTGGGGAAATATTAGCGTTAACGTCTCCACAACGTTGCTGCAACACTTTCATAATGTTAGTGTAGAAATGTTTTTCCCAGATTAAGTGTTCTTTGGAACAAAGTTCTAACTGTAATTTATTTATTTATTATATGTTTGGAAAAAGACCACACACACACACAAACACAGATTAAAACACATAGTTGTAAGCAGCGCCAGCCCTTTGTCCTTTGAATGCACCTTTATTTAAGTTCCCACAAACCCCGCTACGTACCAGAGCAGTGTTGACAGGTGTGTTAGCTTTGCTGAGGTTAGCTACGCGAGTGTAGGCGTGTGTGAGATCACAGTTACCCGATAGCGTAGCGTTCAGTTTGCCAGTCTGCTCGGGATGGTCGTGTTCCTCCCTCCAGGCCCTCACGCTTGCAGCTGTGAAGTGCCCTTGGATGAAGTTGACTTAATGAGTCAGCAGGACGGAGCGTAACGCAGCGCTACATGCTGAGGAGAGGGGTTTCGGTCGGGGTCAGACAAGGTGCGTGCTAACGAGGAGGGTATGATTTATGATACTTATAAAGTCCAAGACATAGCCACGATATGCAAAACACACACACACACACACACACACACACACACACCAATGAGTGACTTACTGAGTCAACATCAGGTGTTCATCATTAAGTGGTTTCAAGTTTTTAAAGGAAAAGCCCCATAAAATATTGTGCTTCTTTGACGTTTGATGTATTTTCTACCAGCTCTGACAAATCTAAAGCATCTCAGACCACACCCACTTCCCCCAATGTGATTAAGAACACAGTGGGACTTCCCAAGACTAGTAATAAACCATGTAGCTACATGCTGTAGTTGTAACACACTTGGGCAGCCATATTAAAAATATTAGCCATTATACTGTATGTCGGAATTCACTCTGTACGTTCATATTTTCTTTGTAAATCCAGCACGCAGCCGGTAACAAATCAACTGCTACTAATAAGCAAGGAATGAAACACCTGGTGTGCTGATTTTATAGGAAAATAAAAAACAATATGATTATGTGATGAAAATCCCATAATGTAAGACATGCATTAAGGTGTCAGAAAAGTTACAGCTTTAACTGTTTCAAAGTGCTGACACTGGAGACTCCTTCCGCACACATTACACAAACATCTCCTCAAAACACACGTCACTGTAAGTAATGAGCTGTTAGTATATAAACAATAATATCATCAAACAAATGAAGTACATAAACAGCTGCACTGCTGTTATAGAAAATTCATCAAAACTTAGGCCTTTTTAATTTTTTTAAGTGGAAGAAGTTGCATAATTGATGGCTGACTAAATACATTTTTGCCCCACTGTAACTGTAATATTACTGACTATCACTGACTTTTTTAAAGTACTGTAACTCCACCACAAGCCCCACCTCAAAGTAGATTTAACCCTTTATTTAAAAAAACTTTCTTCTTCTTCTTATTATTATTATTATTTATAATAATTTTATTATTTTATTACTGGGTTGTTAGTTTAGGCTTGTAGGTTCCAGGATATATTTATTTATTTATTTATTTATTTATATAACACTGAGTTACTGATCGGAAGGTCAGTGGTTTAATCCCCAGCTCCACCAGATTGCCACTGTTGGGCCCTTAAGCGAGGCCCTTAATCCTATCCTATACATTATAGGTGTGTGACGAATAAAAGGCTTAACCTAACCTGACTTGAAATAATAACAATGTAAAGAATAAAGATCATATTTAGAAAAAAAATCCATAATAAATTATAAATACCCGAAACAAAATGAACAGTAAAAAAAAGTAAATGAAATGATTGTTTAAAGAAACATTCAAATATCATTTGTGTTTAGTTTTGTTGTTGTTGTTGTTGTTGTTGTTGTTGTTTATTTGATACAGGCACGGTGTCCAATGGCATGCGCACACAGACACAAAAGCAGGCTGATAAAGAGAGAGAAAATGGATCTTTAACCTCTCTAATGAGACTAATTGCTTTTGCTTTACACGCGCACTGTGCACACACGCATACAGACTCAAAATAGAATATGTTTTACACAAACACAGTGGTCACAGTGTTGTAGTAAACAGTACACGCAGGCGCGGATGTTGATTATACTAGTAAGAGACATGCACTAAGACCCAGCGGAGGAGACGATTACCCACAATTCCACAGTACAAGCAAGAGAAAAAACATTGTTTTGTGATCACGTGACACTCGGCGTCAAAGCAAGAAGCGTATGCGTGATACAATGTACACTGTACTCATAAACCAAGACTTGTTCGTTTTCCAAGTCAAATTTATTAAAAATCTTTGCTTGACTTGCGGAACACTCGCAAAACGCGTTACTTGCAATCCGAGGTTTCATTGTATGACATTAAAGGAATGCGCACATCATTTAAGGAAAATAAACAACATTTAACTACAATTAAATAAAAAAAAAAAAAACATTTCTTTATTAACCTGTTTTCGCTGTTCAGTAGAATGAGTCTCTTTTTTAATCTCCATTTATTCCTCTAATTAGGCATTAACCAGCCATTAATTAGCCATTAATTAGTTAATTGTATCTCTTTATTTGTTCCACGTTTAGCAGCTGTGATAGTGGTGTTGTACCTGCATATATACACTTTTTTCACACACAAACACACACACACACACACACACACTGTGACAAACGCTGTGTGTTTATTACACTCCTGCTCTATTTTTCCTCTGAGCTCTGACCGCAGTCCAGCATTTGGTTTTCATCAGATCCCGTCCGAGGCGAACATTCCATTTAAATGAGTGGAGAAGCAGCGTTACAGCAGTTCAGCTGTGCTCCAAGCCCACGTAAAAAACACACACACACACAAGCAGGATTTGAGTGCTGTGTTTAACAAGCCGACATTTAAGCCAGAAAAATCCCCGAGATGAGAGAAAAACAGCGAAGACACGCTAGTGTAAATTTCCCCCACATGCACACCTACTCCTCCGTCTACCCGGAAATCTGCATGTTTTTATTTCTTCTTCCAGGATCGAAGACACAACATGTCCCTGAACCTCAAAAACAACCATGACACACTCGAGACATGTTTTGACAAAACAGGTCTGTTTTTTGGCGAGTTGATCCAGAGGTTTAAACCGGGGTCAAGCTGAACACCGTGAATATAATCACAAAGAGAAATATTGTGCATCCAATTGTCTTGTGTCTTTGTTGCTTGTTATTTTGGTTTATTTTGTGACTGAGAACTCGCTAAAGTATGAAAATTAAGCTTTATTATTAACTCAGGAGCTTCACGAAATCATCTCTGATGACAAAACATCATTTTATCATCTTGGCTGCTGTGTAGCAAGAAACTGTGTAGAACTTCTAAAAGCATGATCATCAACTCATCCAGCATCTTCTTCAGGAAAATCATGAGGAATTGTTTAGGAATGTTTAAGATCTTTTATTATTATTATTATTATTATTATTATTATTTATAAAATAGATAAAGAACTTCTCAAGGAACTGCACAAATCATTAAAAAAAAGATAGCAGGAACTCATCCAGAAACTGTCAAGATGTTCTTCAGAAAATTAACTTTTCAACGTAATTAGGGAACTCATCTTGGAACTTTTAAGAATTTTTTTTTTTTACTTTTCCAGAAAATAGATTAAGACTGTATCCAGGAACTTTACAGATCACTAGAAAAGATCTCAGGAACTGTACAGAACTTCCCCAACACATTTTTTTTTCAGGAACTGTACAGACCATTGGAAAATATAAAAGGACCTTGTCCAAGAACTGTCAGGAACTGTTTCAGGACATGTCTATGAACTTTTCCAGAAACTAATATGGGAACTATGTAGATGTTCTTCATGAGAGATTGGGAAAACATCCACTGACCAGCCTCAGAAGATACTGATCTCATCCAGAATTTAAACATCAGAAAATTCAGAAACTAGTTTAGGAACTTATCCAGGAAATGTTTAGATCTTTTTTAACAAACATGAGTTATTAACCCAGTGTAGATGAATGTCAAAAAAGAGTCTCCATGTGAGATCAAGAACTCTTTAGAAACTGTGCAGTTCATCTTTAGAATGAATTTGAACCTCTTGAGCTCCTCAGAAACTTTTCAAACGTTGGTGTAATTTTTTCCTGATGTTTTTCTGATCTTTGAAACTGATCAATGTTCCTGTTCTATTCTCTCTTTAACAGCGGGACATGCAGTGGGTTTATTGCTTGTAAACTCATACGTGACAATACAGGTAATAAGTACTTAATACACCCTGGTGATGTGTTAGATGTTAATTATAAAACTGAATTCATTCATTCTAAAGCGACTTTAGCGAGGAGTCAAGAGAAAAGGCTTGCGCTTTAAGGCGAGCGGACGATATGACCTCTGTATGCCATCTTTATTTTTTTTTTTGTTTTTAACCGCTCCGTCTTCTCTTTTCCTCCCTGTCTTCCAGTTTATAAGTCAGACAGAGAGGCGAGAACGGCTGGAGTGTGCCAGTGGGCTGATGACAATATCCGCCGGTGATAACCTCAAACTGCATTCGGCCCCGGACGCGGCTCGCAAATAACCCCAGGCCTGAGCGTTTATTAGAAAATCAGCCTGATTCTGCTGCTCGGCCTCGAAAACAGAGCGAGGGAGTTTTGCGATATTAAAGAGAGGGAGGGCAGAGCGTCATATCCAGCCGGTTTATTCTAATCACAACCCCGTCTCTCCCTCCCTCCCTCCCTCCCTCCCTCCCTCCCTCCCTCTCTCTCTCTCTCATACGCTCCTTTTGTGCCTTCTTGTTTTTGTATTTTTGTCCGCATGTGACCATCTTCTTTTCTTCCCTGGGGCTGAAACAAAGTTATGAACCCCGTTTTTCCCCTCATTGCCCTCGTGCATATAAAATGTGAGTGTGTTTCTCACATGCAGTGAGCTCTTTGTATTAAACCATGAATAGGTGTGATTATGGGCTTCTCCTTGTGTAAATGTGCTCCACTCTTTTATTACACATAGGCTGGGCTTTCATAGATCACGCCAACACACACACACACACACACACACACACACAATAACCTACATCATGGCTTATAAAATAAATACATATCTCTCTTCCGATTGGTCAGAAGGTGCGGATTATCTCTTTAATAGAATTTTCCGCAACGTTATCTTAACATTCTAAGATGTTACGGTTGCATTATCATTTCAAGAGTAACAGCTGATTGACAGGGACTTCAAAGCGAATCCTTGACACAAACAGTTCAAAGACGTGTAATCATTGATATGGGGTTAAGGAAGGAGTCTCCAATGTGGTTTAATGATATCTTTAGGACAGTGTATGTTCTTAGTCATATTTATTTATTTATTTATTTATTTATTGTTTTTTTTCTTTTTAACTTGTGGATGGTGAGTGAACCTGCCACTACACCACTGGTGAGCCACTACAACATAAACAAGAACAAGAACTCATTGTTATTCTGAAAAAAAAAATATGATGTGTCATTTTTTTATTAACTAAAGCTTTGAAGAAAGAGAAGTCAAATACTCCGGGATGTTCTGTTACAGGAAAATAATCAACGTTAAAGTGGGGTGATTGACGCTGCTTCATCACACCATTACTGTACATCGTTTATTGTTACTGTTTGTTTTTTTCATCTAACAGCATGACGCAGAGTTTTTTATTCCATGCTTAAGATCTCACCAGATTATAAACTGGCACCTGATAAAAATGGTTTAATATCATTGACACGATTGTTTTACAGTCAAATAATTAGTCTGCATAAAGCAAAGCAAACATTTAAGAAAGATTTTAAATTACTAGAACTGTGTTAAGACCCTTTAACACAAGGGAAGGAGCTGGTTCGTCATCTTTGTTCAAGAAATGTGTATTTGGAAATAAATCATGGATGGAGATCACTTAAACACTTGGTCACATGGTAAAAACTCAACAGTACAAACCAGAGTGATGTTTAAAAGTGAAACTCAGAGCATTTTCAACCCACACACACAGAATGTGATGAGAATGTGTAGGACTGGGACTAAACAGCTGTGTGTCCAAACCATTTGTTAGTGAGACTAAATTTGTTAGGAAACATAAAGACTGGACTTTGGAGAGATAGAGAAAGGTCATGTGACCTGATGAGTCCAGACTGAGCCTATTCCAGAGTGATGGGCGTGTCAGGGTGAGAAGGGAAGGACATGAAGCGATGCTCCCATCATGCATAGTGTCCACTGTACAAGCCTCTGGAGACAGTGTTATGATCTGGGGTTGATCAGTTACTCAGGTCGAGACTCAGTAACGTTATGGGGCAATAAAATGAAGTCAGCTGACCACCTGAATGTACTGAATCACCAGAGGATCACATCTATGGAGGGTTTCTTCTTCCCTGATGGCACGGCCGTATTCCAGGAATCAGAGTGGCTTAGGGAGGAGGAATCATTTACACACATGAACTAGACATTATAGTGTGTGTGTGTGTGTGTGTGTGTGTGTGTGTGTGTGATCGTAGCTAAAAGCGATTAAATTAAATCTTTGAGGTTAAGACTTTCCTTTTGCTCAGTCAGTGTATTTTAACATTTAAAAAAAGACTTTTATATTTAATATATTTCAATATTTATATTTATATTTATTAATTTAGTATATTTTTATCAAAGTGAATTTCTATAATTTATATTAAAAAAAAAAGAAAGATTGGATTAATGTACAAATAAACACCATGATGTAATGTTTTGACAAAAAACAAAAACCTAAATCTTGGTGAAGGAAATGACCTTTGTTCGCAGTTGCATTAAGTAAATAATTGAGAAATGTTTACACTTTTAAGATGTGAAATGTCATGCAGTCGATGGAGTTAAATGAGTATTAGCTTGTGTTTTGTTTTTGACTTTGCAGGTGGTTCGTATCACAGTGACACGTCCCATGTGTTAAAAAGGTCAGCGTGATAAGACTGATGTGTCAGTTTGTTTTTACTAAACAACCACCTCCTCTTACACCAAGCCGAAACCTTTCTACTGTTTGTACTTTCCCTTTTTCACTCTTTGTCCCAGGTTATAACGGCTCGCACCACCGTCACCCCCGACACCCCCGTCACCACCAGAGCGGGAAGTCCACTCTCTGCAGCCGGCCCGTTTCATCCTTTGGGCCTATTATTGTTTGCTATTTTAAGCAAGAGATTAAGAAAGTAGCAAAACACGACCCTGTGGCTTTGCACCAGGGACGAGGTGGAGGAGGAGGAGGAGGAGGAATGCTTAGATTTGGGTCAGCAACATCAGCAATGTCATGGTCAAAGTGTGCACTTGTCACAAGTGGCTCATGGCATGATGGACTCCTTCAGAATCAGCACCTTGATTAAAATGTGTTGATTGTAAATATTTGGTTAGTAATTGTGGTGAAAGAACAGCGTCACATTTCTATTTGGGATAAAAATATCTACTAAGGGTGTTCAAATCAAACCGGGACTTTTGATTGCGCAGAATAAGAGAGTTCTGTGAGTAAAAACTCTCTTTATTTCTCTATATAAAAGTCCCGGTTTTCTCTAAAACACGCTTTGTACTTTTTAACATACTGTATATAGATAATATCGCTATCTAAAAAAAATGCTAAATAGTTTTCAAAGTGCTTAATTGAGCACATTGACTACACCTAGCCAGTAGGTGGCGATAGTAGGCCATGAAGTGTTATGCTACGTAGCTTAAGAACACAGTTAAGAGTTATTATTCTCACAGATATACTATATACTTAGATGACAAATTCATTTTAAAAATCAGCCAATATGAAACAAATAATGAGATACTGGCAGTAAGTCTGCATTATATATTTATACAATGTATTAAAATTGTACAAATATACTGCAGTCTAAATAATCTGGATTATGTGTGATATGGTAAAAAAAATTGTAATACAATAATATACAGAATAGTAGAGCAGTGTTGTATACGGGTGAAACTCGAAAAATTTGAATATCATGCAAAAGTTCGTTTATTTCAGTAATGCAACTGAAATAGTCAGTTAGATAGTTCAAGCTGTGATTTGTCATAATTGAGATGATTATGGCTTATAGCTCATGAAAACCCCAAATCCACGATTTAAGGGAATTAGAATATTGTAAAAAGGTTCAATATTCTAGGCTCAAAGTGTCCCACTCTAATCAGCTAATTAAGCCATAACACCTGCCAAGGGTTCCTGAGCTCTTAAATGGTCTCTCAGTCTGGGTCAGTAAGAAGCACAATCATGGAAAAGACTACTGACCTGACAGTTGTGCAGAAAACCATCATTGACATCCTCCATAAACAGGAAAAGCGTCAAAAGGCACGAAACAAATAAAATTGAATTGAATTGAATTGAATTGAAAAGGTAATAGCAAACGAAGCTGGATGTTCCCAAAGTGCTGTATCAATGCATATTAATAGAAAATTATGTCGAAGAGAAAAGTGTGGAATAAAAGGTGCACAAGCAGCAGGGATGACCGCAGCCTGGAGAGGATTATCAGGAAAAGGCCATTCAAAAGTGTTGGGGACTTTCACAAGGAGTGGACTGAGGCTGGAGTCAGTGCATCAAGAGCCACCACAAACAGACTGGTCCTGGACATGTGTTTCTCATGTCGTATTCCTCTTGTCAAGCTGCTCCTGAACAACAAACAACATAACATAACAAACAGAAGGGTCTTACCTGGGCTAAAGAAAAAAAGATCTAATCTGTTGCTCAGTGGTCCAAAGTCCTCTTTGCTGATGAGAGACACTTTTGCATCTCATTTGGAAACAAAGGACCCAGAGTCTGGAGAAAGAATGGAGAGGCACAGACTGCCAGATGTTTGAAGTCCAGTGTAAAGTTTCTACAGTCTGTGTTGATTTGGGGAGCCATGTCATCTGCTGGTGTTGGTCCACTGTGCTTCATTTAGTCCAGGGTCAATGCAGCCGTCTACCAGGAGATTTTGGAGCACTTCATGCTTCCTTTCGCAGGCAATGCTGACTTCATTTTCCAGCAGGACTTGGCACCTGCCCACACTGCCAAAAGCACCAAAACCTGGTTTAATGATCGTGGGATTACTGTGCTTGACTGTCCAGCAAACTCACCTGACCTGAACCCCATAGAGAATCTATGAGGCATTGCCAAGAGAAAGATAAGAGACATGAAACCGAGCAATGCAGAAGAGCTAAAGGCTGTTAATGAAGCATCCTGGTTTTCCATAACACCTCAGCAGTGCCACAGGCTGATAGCTTCCATGCCATGCCGCATTAAGGCAGCAATAGCTGCAAAAGGGGCCCAAACCAAGTATTGGGTACATATGCATACTTATGTTCTTTAGATTATAAATACAATAAGATGTGAAATGAGTATATAATATCAATAGCCACAATAATATATAATAAAAATAATAATAACAATAAAGACTTTTGAGATACTTTGTAAGCGACTCTAGACAAAACGTTTCTATGCACCACACAGAGATCATATGAAATTAGTAGGTGACGCTGACATACGGTCATCATGGTGTCCAAGTACTGATGTCTGTGGTGATGCTTCAAGATAAAAGCAGTGGTGAAAATGATGAAAAACACCAATATGACAAAAGTCCTAAATAAAATTAAAAAAGTTGGAAATGTACTGTAGTAACACAACACATTTTATATGAAAAAGTGAAAGAAAATTATAAAATAGGTTTTTAAAAATACATTTTTATTTTAGTAAGAAAACGCAGAGAAAGAACTAAAACGTGTAACAAATTATGTCCTTATACATAAGGGTTTGTATATGGTATAAAATTGACCATATCACAGGTTGAGGTTGGCTTTAACCTGTTCAAGTAATATAAAAAAATATATAAAATAAGTTCACAAATGTATATACAACAATGTTTATTATGATCCTAACAGGCCTAAGAAATTATCAGAGTTGAATGTGTTATGTGTTATATCTGTTAATGTAATCTATGACAAGAACTGAATAAATTCTTATTCTTGTCAAAGTTCTGTACAAAACAAACACATGATTTCAGCACACGAGATAAAGTGTGAAAGGATCTGAGTCTGAATCATGAACAAGTCCATCAACATCAGGACAAAAATAAAAATAAAAAGATTAAAAAGAATGACACGATTGTTTACGACTCTTGGTGTTATGAAGGATGATAATGAATCAATCCCACTCTGGCAACCGGTCTTATCTCTTTCCTTTATTTTTTGAAATCCACATGACTCTGATCTAAACATGGTGTGATCACAAGACCTTGGATTCTGCCTGATTGTTTTTGTCATTATTCATACATAAACAGGAAAATGAGTCATTATTTTGAAGTATCAATTATTCCTAGTAAGAGATTTCTGGAACTTTGGCCTTGGTATATTTGTGCATTTACCCAGGAAAAAAATAAACTATAGTCGAGTCTATTTTTTTTTTCAACGAAACATATTCATCCTTATGTTTCTGATTAGCGTCAGGGACAGAAAATTAGGCTTGGATTAGCACTAAAAATCATATTAGCTCCAAGTAAGCATAAACAATAAACAATATATATTTTTATTTAAAAATGCTTTCAGAAATCCTGTTAGTTTTGCATTTATTAGCTTTCAATTTAACAATAATGAATTTAACGTATCCTGTCATAAATCACATCATGTTTCTTCATGTTTGCTTCTGTACCTTACTAACATTAAGAATAAAACATACATTATTTTTAAAAGATATATATAAAAGGCTCATATTAAAAACCAATTTAGCGTCAACACTAAAGATTACATTATTTTAACTTATTCTATTAGAAATTCTGTCAGGTTACTTAATATTAGCTAGCTACTTAGTATTTATAATAAAGATTAATTTTATTTTAAAATACTGACACAAATCCTGTCAGGTTATTTCATATCACCTAGATAATTAGCATATATATATAAAGTTGATTTATTTTTTAATATTGACCAAAATCCTCTTATGTCTACTTCATATTAGCATGCTAATTAGCATCAACAACAAAAAATCCTGTCAGATAAGCTCATATAAGATATCGATTTAGCATTACAAGGACAATTTAATAATTTTAACTTAATCTGTCAAAAGTCCTATCAGGTTACTTCATATTACCTAACTGATAAACATTAATAACAAAAAGTACATTCTTTTTAAAAGATCTTTTTAAAAAATATATATTTTTTAATCCTTTCAGATATCATGTCAGGTATTATCTATCTATTTAGTGACAATTAAATTACTTTAACTCTTCCTGTCAGAAAAAAATGTTAGCTAGCTACTCAGCATTAAGAATAAAGAGTAATTTATTTTAAAATCAAGTCAAATACCCTTCAGGTTAGCTGTAATTAGCTTGTAAGTTAGCACTAACAATATATTTTATTATTTAACTTATCCTGTCTGGTTATTTCATATAATGTAGAAATATGACATTGGCTGTAAAGGTTATGTCATTTAAAAAGAGAATCCTGTCAGGTTACTTCTTGCTATAGCTAGCAATTTAGCATTACCACAATTTGTTTTTTATTTTTTTATTTTTTAGAAATCATGTCAGACTAGCTCATATTAGCTCTCTAGTTTGCATTACAGATTTATCTGTTTAACGTGTCCAATATGTCCAAATGTCAGATTTCCTCACATTAGCCTGGAAGCTAGTTGAGCTATGACATGTGAAAATATTAAATAGAAAAGCCTTATATATGTGTGTGTGTGTGTGTGTGTGTGTGTGTGTGTGTGTGTTTGTGTGTGACTGAGTTTTCGTATGTATCTAAGCTCATATTAGCCACATAGCTAGCATTAGCAGCTAATGTGGCCTAAATAAACAGCACAGATCTTCAGAATGACCAACCGAGACTGTGGAGCCTGTGGTTAGAGACTGTTTACACACACACACACACACACACACACACACACACACACACACAGTGACATAGAACATCTGGACATTCTCTCCTGTACACACGCACAAAAACACACACACTGTCTATCCATCTCTAGCACGCACACTGACTCCCCGTTCATTCCCAAGTGATGCACACAGAGAGACGAAATTTTGTGTGTGTGTGTGTGTGTGTGTGTGTAATTCTTTGTTTGGTCTTCATGCCTTCTCTTGTCTGACATTCTGAATGTCTTCAGAATGCCTTTTACCAGCTTTACAGATAAATAAACTTTCTAAATATTCTTACAGAAAGAAGAGAGAGAGGGAGAGGGAGAGAGAGGGGGGTAGATACTGAGTACACAGGATGCATAAAGAACATTCTTTTTGCAATAATAATAATAAAAATAATGTCCTCGTGTCTGTTCAAAACAAAAAGGACACAGACAGGGGGACAACAGCAAAAAATTAAATGGCAAAAAGAGGTGTAGAGAGAGAGAGACAGAATGAGAGAAAGAAAATAATAAAAAAATACTAAGAAAGACAAAAAAGAAAAGAGAGAGGGGCAAAAAAAAATGCATAAAAGGTTTTGATTGCAAAAACAGAATGAAAGACAAAGTAAGATAAATGGATGGATAGAGAGAGTAGAATGGAAAGAAAGAGACAAAAACATGAAGAAAGACAAAAAAAGAGGAAAAGGGATAAACAAAAAGTGAGAGAAACAGAAGAAAAGATATAAACAGAGAAAGACAGGTGCAGAGCAAGACAAGGAAAAGGCATCAAAGCAGCAAAAGAGGGAAAGCTTGCAAGATGACAAAAAGAAAGAGAGAGAGAAGAATATAAATGTAACACTTCTTTAAACATGCTCTCTATCTCTCTCTCGCTCTCTCTCTTTCTCTGGGCTGACAGTGTTCAGGTGGGCTGAGAGTCAACCTGTCAAACATGGTACACAATTTGTGTGTGTGTGTGTGTGTGTGTGTGTGTGTGTGTGTGTGTGTGTAAGATAGAGGGAGAGAGAGAAAGAGAGAGAGAATATGTTTAAAAGGAGAAGGGTTTCCTCTCAGAACAATAGCTACTCAGTGATGCCCACCTCTCTCTCTCTCTCTCTCTCTCTCTCTCTCTCTCTCCCTCCCTCTCTCCCCCTTCCTCTCTCTCTCTCTCTCTCTCTCTCCCTCCCTCTCTCTCTCTCTCTCTCTCTCTCCCTCCCTCTCTCTCTCTCTCTCTCTCTCTCTCTCTCTCCCTCCCTCTCTCTCTCTCTCTCTCTCTCTCTCTCTCTCTCTCTCCCTCCCTCTCTCTCTCTCCCTCTCTCTCTCTCTCTCTCTCTCTCTCTCTCTGGTCCTGGAGCTCATGGGTTGCTGTGTTTTCTCTGTTTGTTTGTGGGTTTGTCGTTTTGTTTACTTCACAGCAGATGGTTAAGGTTTACATTCAACTCATCATTTAGACTCCATCGCTCTCTCTCTCTCTCTCTCTCTCTCTCTTACTCTCATTTCCTCGCGCTAAGTTAAACTACAATGGTTCCATTTAACTGGTTAGCTAAAGTGCACAGCACACAGCTAGGGGTTTAATGTCCGCAATTCAGCTGTCAGTCAAATTGGCCACACCCCCAAATTACGCAGCATTTTATGGCTTAATATAATTATACAAAATAAGTTACATAAATTTTTATAAACAGGGAAAATTAATTATGGATACTAAAACTGTTTTTGTACCAGGCTGTAAATATGTTCATTCCTATACATTTGGGCGTTTTGATTTGGGGCTCTATGGGACTAATGGGGCGTGGAACTGCACATTTGGTATTGTGTGGCCAAAAAAGTCACCATTTCAGAAGAGTTGAATTGTTGGGCTCCATCAAGCAAAAAAATGACTGGAACTGGGTTAAGATCCCTTTAACACATTGTCAAGACCTGGAAGGACAGTGCTGAACCATCAAAATCATGAATGGTGATCACTTAAACGCCTAGTGAAGTTGCACGGTGAAAAAAAAAACACAGTAAGAACCAGTGCTATGTTTAATTAAGTTCACGTAATTTAAACTTTAATTAATTGTTTAAGTAAGAGCATTCCCATACACACAATGTGAGGAAAACTCACAGGATTGGAACGGGCTCAGTATGTTATGGCTCTGTGTTACTGATCGGAAGGTCGTTGGTTCAAGCCCCAGCTCCGATTAATTAAATTCTTCTTGATGTGACTCCTAGCCAGGTAATTAGTTAAGTTTGGTGGATCAATTTAAATGTTCATTTGCAAATTTATATCATTTGTTAACAAAGTTTGCTATGGTATATTTAAAATTAAAAATTTTATTGTGGAAAAGGATCTTATACTGTATGTTAGAGTTTATTATTTTTAGATTTAGTCAATATTTAGTCAATCAATAATGTATATGTGCATTATTTTTAATAAAAAATATTAATAAGAAAATTAATAAATCCCTAATTCTATTTGTGGAGATTTACTTTAATAACTTCTGCTAGCACTGCTATTACTATGGCATCACCTACTACTTCTGCAACTACTAACTACCACACGTACTACTTGACTATTACTACAAATAATAAAAAAAAGATTCCAGTTACTGTATGGCTACTAATAGTACTATAACCTTTATTACTGGCTTTATTAGAACTATTAGTACTACTACTATTACTATAACTAATACTGCTAGTATTATAATAACTATTAGTACTACTTTAATACTGTTTCCACTATACTGTATCTTAGCACTATTTCTACTATTTCTACTACGTCTAAACACTACTATTATTACTACAACTATTATTTCCATTACTACTACTATTGCTCCTATTACAACTATTGCCACTATTATTAAAACTAATACTACAATACTAACATTATTAAACCTACTAGTATAGTATTATTATAACTTCTGGTACTAATACTATTTTTAGTAGGACAATTGCTACAACATCTATTATTACTATTACTGTAACTATTATTACTACTCTTATTAGGACACTAATGGTAATTCTACTACATCAAATATTACTACTGCTTTGGCTACTGTTACTACAATTATTATTATTATTATTATTAGTAGTAGTAGTAGTAGTATCACCACCACCACTAGTTCTTCTTCTTCTTCTACTACTACTACTAATAATAATATTAATAATAATAATAACAGTAATAATAATAATAACAATAATAATAATAATAATAATAACAATAACAATAATAATAATAATAATAATAAGAAGAAGAAGAAGTCAGTTAGATCATCTTGAACCCTCTCACCCTGTTACTCTCTTTTCACCTGTTTCTCACCCTGCTTTTTAATTCCTCTGGTGTGTGTGTGTGCGTGTGTGCGTGTGTGTGTGTGTGTGTGTGTGATGTGATGTGATGACGAGATGTTGATGGCTCACCTTGATCTACACTTATGAAGGAGAATTATAAATTATGCATCAGAATGTGTTGTGAATTATGTTGCAGCGTGAATCCGTCATCGCCTCCTAATCGCTGTCAACATCAAAGTGAATTCATTTTACCTTTCTGAAGGACTGAGCATTACTCGGTGACGTCACACTGGCCAGCAAGAAAAGCTTATTGTTTATTAATCAGCAAAATAAACAACACTGATATATGATAAAAACCCAAACAGTGAAATTAGACCCGCAGTCACATTCTCACTTTGTCTTAGATCACTACTTTAAACTACTTTTTCACTGCTTTAAACCTAGTCGAGTCAGGCCTAGGGTGTAAAAGTTTGCACACCCCTGCATTGAAGGGTTTGAGCGCATTAGGTGTCGTGTTGTACGAGTCATTTTCTCTGTTGTCCTCCTCCATGTCCTGATCTTGCATCTTTCATGTGCAAAGCAGATGGAGTCAATTGACATACTAATGAGACACACACACACATACATACACACATACACACACACACACACACAGACACACAGCTGTTTCGCACACCGTTCCCCAGTCACTCCTCCTCTTCTCTCACTCTCTCTTTAGGTGATTAGGATTGAGTTGTGTGCATCCCTTGAGGTAGGACGTGCCTTCTGGTCCAACACTCACACACACACACAAACACACACACACATATGAATGCTTGTGTGTGATGAATATAATCTCGACAGCATGGCAAACACATGCAGGATTCCAGTCGGATGTTCATAGCCACTTTGATTTCTATGGCGCAGTGTGTGTGTGTGTGTGTGTGTGTGTGTGTGTGTGTGTGTGTCTGTTTGTGAGACACTAAGAAGAATGCAAGATCTAAGGGAACATTGTTATATCCTCACCAGCCAAAAAACCTAAAATGCACAAACTGCCTTGAAGCTTTTGGAAACTTTCAGCTTTATCTCGAACGGCCGTAAACGTGCCGACACCGGAGACTCCTTCCGTACATCTTAATGAAGCTGTTACGATAGAAGCAATAAGAGAAGCACGAATGCATTTGTCAAAACCTGTGATTCTCCACTTCACTACTTTGTAGAAAAAGAATCAAGTCCAGACTTCGACATGGCTGTGGTATCGTCCTGAGCCTTTATACACACAGTGATCTTCGTGAGAGACTCAATTCGATTCATCCCTCGCATCCCGATCCATCGCCTCCCCCAGGGCCCGGATCGATGCTGGAATGATGAGCCTCCAACGTCTCCTCCATCCATCCAGCGGCGCATGTTAATGTTATGAATTATTGAGAGAAACAGTTAGTATTGATTGGCTGTTGGAGATTGTCAATGGAACGCAGGGAGGAGGTGTGGAGCACAGCGAGGACAGAGACATGGAGAGACAGAGAGAGAGAGAGAGAGAGAGAGAGGGAGAGATGACCAGACGAGTCAAATGGACAAATCAAAATCCTTCAGCCAGGTCCATTACGACCCCTGACCTCAGGTCAAAGGTTGCTTGAAGGGTGCATTTGACACTGTGATGGGTGTTTCTATCTCTCCTGCCTAAACTTTTTCAGACTCAGGTCTGTGAATCTGTCTGTGGTGATCTACATCAGAGACATTTACGGGCCTGAAATTTTAAAGATGACTAAATGAGCTATTCTGGAATCCGTAGAATCCATACAAGGGATCCTCAGAAACCCAACCGGGCCGGGGGGGCGGGGGTGCTTCTTATATGAGGTCACTACTGTTTATTGCGATCTAACTGCTATGTTTAAGCCCTGAACCACACAAAAATATAAAAGGGATGTTTTTTTGTACTGTATGTACACACAGACTGGAGACACGTCTGAATATCTGAACAGGACTGAAAAAGTGAATTTTGCACAATAGGTTAGTTAAAAATATTTGTATGTATTCATATTTTTATATATTTCATATTAATCAAAGGAAGAATTTCATTGTACAGGGGGGGGGGCATGTTTCTTTACTCTGCATACTCTTCGTTTGTATTCATGCATTTAATTAAAGAAACAAAAATATATAAAAAAAGATTCATCTGTTATGAAAAATATAATTTTTGTAACATTTACATAATATATCCTGATCAGTCATAACATTAAAACTATTACTATTTGTGTTTTAAGTTTCCTTTGTGTCATCGGGGTGACCCTGACCCCTTTGGGGCGTGGCTCCGCGGGGCCTCTGGTGGCGTTCCCATGGGTCTGACACCATGTTGTTGGCAGTGGATCCCTTGGGTGCTGTGGTGCACCGGATGTTCTGGTGTCTTTCTATCGCAGCCTGCATTTCCCTTTTCCCAGTGATTTGTTCTGCATTGGCGTTTCTGTGAGATCGAAAGTCATCTTTGCTCTCCGTGGGCATGGATGAAGCTTGGGTGGCGGTGATCCTGTCACCAGATTACTGGTATATAGTTGATGTAATAAATTAAGCCCCGCCCCTGTAAAAACAATTTTTTAAACAATATACAATAAAAATGAAACTTTTTGCAAGTATTTATCCAATAAGATGAAGCGAGGTGTCAGGAGCATTAGTTATCTCTGTTATGTACAGTATATATGTTTTTATGATATCTGATTTTTTTTCCATCATTGGGTTGTTGTTGTTTTTTTTAGCTTGGGTTACTATCTGGGTGGACCTGGTTGCTTGTCCTCACCATGTCTGTGTGTGTTCCTCGAGGATTTAAAAGAAAACATGCGGTTAGGTGGATTTCTAAACCCTCTCCAGGTTTGAGTGTGTGTGTGTGTGAGTGAGTGGGCGTAAGAGTGGGTGTGTTCTTTTGTTTTTAGTACCCTTTTTAATTTCCTCTGTTCCTTCTCAACTGTGTTTGTTGTCCATGCGGAATTGTAAAGGAGACATTATTAGCATTTAAGTTCTCATTTTTCTTTGTTTTCACCATAAATAGAAAGATCAGGGAGCTGTGTGTGTGTGTGTGTGTGTGTGTGTGTGTGTGTGTGTGTGTGCAGGAAATCTTTCCGGGAGTCCCCTGAGAGCCTGCTAAGACCTGTCTCCATGCATTACTCTTGGCAAAGAATGTTTACACACACACTCACACACACACACACACACACTCACATATTGTGTAATGGCTGGAGGAAAAATCCCACGTAAAGGACTTTCCCAGACCAAGATCCCGGCTGTGTGCATTTATAGCCCACGGCAAAGAAAATCCTAAGCCAGGTTGTGAACCATGTTTGATTGTTATTGTTTCAAGTTCACACTTCAGATAAGACTCCGCTGAGTGCTACAGTAGATGTTCGAGATTTAGGAAAGCCGTGTAATCCCCAAGAGCTTATCTAAGAACCCGTCAAACCCAAACAGAGGGGATTTTTTGCCTACAGCTTTTTCGCTAAGCAGAGTTCATTCAAGGATAACCATCTGTGAACCAAGGAGAAATAAAAACTACGCTGATCGTTCTAACCTGGTTCTTTTGGCGTTAACATCTTCAACCTTTCTGGTCATTTTCTCAGAGCCTTGGCAAACGTCTTAACAATCTTAGAAAGACAAGAGTCTTAGAAAGACTAACGATGTGCAGCTTGTTGAAACCAGTAGAGTAGACATACTCAGACATTTCCAGTAGCCACATACGTAGAGGTACAACATCGCTGACCAATATTTGGGTTTGTTCATGTTAGCTGGGGAATTTTTTTTTCTTTTTCTTTTTTGTTTTGGCGAGTGTAACGTATTTTCCTTCCAAAATATAATTTAAAGATTAAAAGAGAGATCTGCAACTCTGCAGTCTGCCAACTTTCATTTTGAGCAGACTGTCTGGAAAATTGTTATTCATTTCGATCCGTCCCTGTATTCATAGCCACGCCCAAACCTAACAAACATCTTCAGTATCTCGTCCAGAAGATGTCTCACTCAGGATGTCTCATCCAAACAACTGTTTGAATCAATTAAGCCCCGCCCCTACAATTGATTGACATTTGAGAGACTTGTGGTTTACAAATCACGAACTATTGTATGGTTGATCATTATTGAATTATCGATGATCGGAATTATTTTTTTTTTTTTTACAATTTTACAATCATGGTGGGCGGGGCTAAATGTCCAAGTCTAATACTCGTTACTGAAGTACAATTTCTAAAGCAGCTGTTTACGCCTGTAAATTGCAAAATGACATATTACAAGAGAAAATAATATCCCTATTTGCTATGTGTGCCATTCGCAAAAAGATGAACAACATAAAAGAAAGATAAACAGACAGCATCGACGTATTACTACAGGGGATTTATATAGGAACAGACTCTGGCTGTTAATTTTATGCAGCACTAAAATGTTGGAAATGAGGAGCTGAAGTCCATCCAGTCCAGATTGGAATGAAACAAACAGCCGGTTGAATGTATAAGTAAAATGACATTGATCGCTACGGTAATGGCTTTTGAAATGAAGCCAGGCCTTCGTGCTGAATGAAGTCCAGCCTGATGGACATGACAATAATCACTAAAAGCTTGTCTGAAAGCCTCACGCGGAGACATGGAGGCCAATATTTTCTTCATTAAACACACGACTAATCCACCACTCACATGCCGGACAACAGGCGAAGGGGAGCGCCGGCCAATCAGACACTGGAGCCTCGGATAGGGCTTAATTTGCCATTATTAATAAATAAATCAGAAAATTTTAATTTTGTTAAGAGGCATCTTCAATCGGACGCCATCAGCTCAGGTCAGAAAAAAATCCATTCTAGGTACCGTAGATGTAAAATTGTAAAATCAGCTATTATTAGTTTTAAGTATTTGCAAGAAACATGATCTAAACTATTTGAGCTACTATAAATGGGCGAGGGTTGTGGGTGAATATTTGACGGTTACAGGTTACAGTAAAATTTTGAGATTGTTTCTGTGATTGTGTGGTTAAAAGTTAAACATGTGCAGTTCATACAGTAAGTGCGTTTGTGTTATTTGCTGGTTATATATTTGCTTATGTTGTTTGCTGTTCTTTGTTGGTGAGAACTTTAAATTTATACATTGAAATTATGAAACTAAAGCAAAATTGTGGTTTATGATATTTAGACCTAATAATTGATTATTATTAATAATTGATAATTCTACCTGTGAAGGTTTTACAGGTAGAATTATGTAGTTAAAAGGCAAAATCATGAGGCTTCTACAGTAGGTTATATTTTAGGTAATAATCTTTTAGCTAGACTTTGAGGGTTATATTTGACAATAATATAGTTCAAAGGTGGAGTCGTGATGTTTATATCCAAGGTTGTGATGTTTCTAAGTCAAGCCGCGGGAATTAGATGTAAAACATGTGAGGTTTTTGCTGAGACTTTAATTCTTATAGGTGAAAACTATAACACTGTTATTAGGGTTAAGAGGTTTATATGTGTGTTTAATAATGAAAATGAAAGCATTTCCATACACACACAGTGTAATAACCTAAAAGTTGTGTGTCCATAAGAAAACCACTTGTTATTGAGACTCATCAGAAAAAAAGGCTTCAGTTTAGTAGGGAGCATAAAAACTGGACTTCAGAGCGATGTACAAAGGTCATGTGACCTGATGCGTCCAGACTGAGCCTATCCCAGAGTGATGGGCGTGTCAGGGTGAGAAGGGAAGGACATGAAGCGATGCTCCCATCATGCATAGTGTCCACTGTACAAGCCTCTGGAGACAGTGTTATGATCTGGTGTTGATCAGTTACTCAGGTCGAGACTCAGTAACGTTATGGGGCAATAAAATGAAGTCAGCTGACCACCTGAATGTACTGAACCACCAGGTCATCACATCTATGGAGGGTTTCTTCTTCACTGATGTCACGACCGTATTCCACCCTTTTGGCCAGGTAGTCTGAGTGAGGCAGTGAGGTTTACAGGTGAGTTGGTGAAGTGTATACTGTAGATGAGATGCTTAGGGGTACAGGTGAGTATGTTTATAAGTGAATAGTGAGGTTTCTAGGTTGAGGTTGAGAGGTTTATATGTTAAATGTTCAGGTTTAGAGGTGAGTATTGAGGTTTGTAAATGAGTAGTGAGGTTCAGAGGTGAAATGTTGATGTTTATGGGTGAGCTTGTGGGCTTTGTAGTAGAGTAGTGAGGTTTATACAGATTTGACCCAGTTGCACTGCGCTAGCTGCTGTAAGCTAAAACAGACAGACAGGAAGTGGAGGCTGGCTCCTGACCCCACCTGTTCCTGTAAAAGGGATCATAACAAGCGCCACTGTAAATATTTTAGCAGGCAGCGAGCGCGAGAGGCTGTTTGTGTTTGTGTGTGTGTGTGTGTGTGTGAGAGAGAGAGAGAGAAAGAGAAAGAGAGAGAGAGAGTGTATAATGTATAATACGAGGTTGTTCTATCTGACCTACATGACTTTTTATTTTAGCTAACACTAAGTAAACTCACTACTAATTTCTAATAGTAATAATTATTAGAAATTAATTTGGTTACCTGCTACTGTACAAATTCTTTAGTTGGTAAAAGATTGAAAGGAAAAAAATATATAAGACATGTATTAAGTACATTATTATTTTTATTATTATTATTATACATTTAAAAATATTTATATACATTAAATTCATATATCATTCTAGTATTATTCTGTAAAGAGACTGGAATGGGAAGGCAGCCTTTGAAATAATAACAATAACATTTATTTAAAAGACTAAGACAATGACGAGGTTAATGTCTCCTGTTAATAGACATAATATGATCTTATATAATACAATGTTTCATAAAACATTTACATTTAGGCATTTGGCAGACAAACTTATCCGACTTATGACGACTTACAAAAGTGCTTTTAGTTTCCATCATTTAATAGATCTTTACACTGGGTTACTAGGTTACACATCAATCACACACTGTTATATATCCAGGGGTTGGACAATAAAACTGAAACGCTGTAGAATTTAGTGTTGGAGGTTTCATAACTAAATTTGACCAGCCTGGTGGCCAATCTTCATTGATTGCACGTTCCACCAGAATGTGAAGGTTTAATTAGCAGAGTAACAGCACAGTTTTGTTGCAAATATTGCAATGCACACAACATTATGGGTGACATATCAGAGGACAAATTGTTGGTGCACATCTCGCTGGCGCATCTGTGACCAAGACAGCAAGTCTTTGTGATGTATAAATGTCGCCATTAAAAATGCACGTTTCGAGAAAAGCAATCCTGTGACTTGCCGTGGCATTGCGCGGCTGCGCACGGCATGCTGTGAAAATGCCCTTCATTACCTGTAGGGGGCGGTCGTGTTTCAGTCTGAAGAGAGCCGCGGTATCCAGGGTAACGTCGGCACACCACCAAGGCTACATGGCCAGGCTGCTATAGCCAAACCTTTGGTCACTCGTGCCAATGCCGAACGTCGGTTTCAATGGTGCCAGCAGTGAAAATCTTGGGCTGTGGACAATGTGAAACATGTATTGTCCTCTGATAAGTCCACCTTCACTGACTCTCCCACATCCAGGAGAATAACAGTGTGGAGAAACCCAAAAAAAGCAAACCACCCAGACTGTTACATGCCCAGAGTGAAGTATGAAGGTGGATCAATGATGGTTTGGGCTGCAATATTATGGCATTTCCTGGGCCCAATACTTGTGCCAGATGGGCGCGTTACTGCCAAGGACTACCAAACCATTCTGGGGAACCATGTGCACCCAATGGTTCAAACATTGTATCCTGAAGGCAGTGCCATGTATCAGGATAATCCACAGAAACACACAGCAAGACTGGTGACGGAGTGGTTTGATGAACATGAAAGTGAAGTTGAACATCTCCCATGGCCTGCACAGTCACCAGATCTAAATATTATTGAGCCACTTTGGGGTGTTTTGGAAGAAACGTTTTTCTCCACCAGCATCACGTAGTGACCTGGCCACTATTCTGCAAGAAAAATCCCACTGGCCACAGGACTTGTATCTGTCATTCCCAAGAAGAATTGATGCTGTATTGGCCACAAAAGGAGGCCCTACACCATACTAATGAATTATTGTGGTCTAAAACCAGATGTTTCCGTTTCATTGTCCAATCCTGGCACATCAGTCACGAATTGTTGGGAATATATAGTATTTTTATTAATTTTTTGCTCTTTACATTGTGTAAATTAATCATTATATATTTTTTATTTCATTAAAAAGTAATAGTGTTTATCACTAACATGATCATTTCAATAAATATGTTAAATAATGCAAAATAAATACGCTATACTGTATTGCCAAAAGTATTGGCTCGCCTGCCTTTACATGCATATAAACTTGAGTAACATCCAATTCCTAATGTTGGCCCCACCCCCTTTGCAGCTATAACAGCTTCACCTCTTTTGGGAAGGCTTTCCACACGGTTTAGGAGTGTGTTAATGCAGTCAGACAGAGAAGCCTGATTCGTCACTCCAGAGAACACGTCTCCTTTGCTCTAGAGTCCAGTGTCTGTGTGCTTTACACCACAGCGTCCGATGCTTTGCGTTGCACTCGGTGATGTAAGGCTTGGATGCAGCTGCTCGCTCATGGAAACCCATTCAATGAAGCTCTCTACGCACTGTTCTTAAGCTAATCTAAAGGCCACATGAAGTTTTGAGGTCTGTAGCTATTGACTCTGCAGAAAGTTGGATAGTTTTTATGCACTTGAGTCTCAGCATCCGCTGACCCCGCTCTGTGATTTACCGCTCTGTAATTTACTGCTCTATGGTTTCAGATTAATTGCTGTTATTCCCAATTGCTTTCACTTTTTTAAAAAATAACACTAATAGTCGACTGTGGAATATTTATTAATTTAGGAAATTTCACAGCTGGACTTATTGCACAGGTGGCGTCCCACTGTATCACGGTACCATGCTGGAATTCACTTAGCTCCTGAGAGTGACCCGGTCTTTAAATATGTTAAATAATTAAATATGAGAAATAAGATGAAAGCACTAATGAAGAACGTAATTTTAGCACAAAAACAAACATAACTTAAAAAATTAGATGATTTTAAAGAATTTACACTGAAGTAAAAATAAATTATTGCTTAACAATAATAATGGCGATTATGTTTAACTTGTTAATAAATACAACTTGTTAACTTGTCAATAGAATTAAGTACATTTACAAACAATTTATTTTAGTAAATTTTAGATAATGTCAAAGTAGAGAATAAAGGCTTATACAACAAAAGGAGCATGCTATAAGAGATTTTTTTAAACATATCAGATAAAAGTTATAGCGTTCTTCCCACGTCCCACTGATTCTGACACAGTAAACAAGTAAATAAAAGCAGTAAATAAACTACAGTATATAATCAGGAGATAATTCATTGTGTTCGGGTCTTTAATGTGTTCAGAGGTCGAGCTCTTAAATAAAAGCAGCGGATGAAGTCGTGTATATCAAGCAGAGTTGTAAAGTCTGGCCTTTTAGTCTGTCAAGGATGTGAGACTTCGCTCTATCTTCCTGATAGAGAGCCTTATATCAAGCCATCACACACACACACACACACACACACACAGGAACTTACTCTGGTTTTCTCATAAACGTCAGCTGTAAATCTGGGATCAAAGTGGTCTCATATACACACACACACACACACACACACACACACACAGATTTTACACTTTTTTTGGAAAAGTGAAAAGCTTGACAGCCCCGACACTGGAGACTCCTTCCATTTTTTTTTAATAAACATTTCCATATAAAAAAAATCTCACACAGTTCATGTATCTAGATGTGGTGCATCCGGTGTAACACATCCCACCTGGGCTGTTGCAATAGAAACAGTAACGTATTAGAATAAGATTTATTATAAATAAAGCTGTGATTTGTCAGTAGCACTGAGCTGCGGTTATGGAAAATGAATCAACATCCTTTAGACCAATCAGAATAGATAATTCCACAGCCTAGGAATAAAATATAGTACCCATGATAGCGATTTCCCCTCCATGTCCTCCCCTGTGAGACGTAAACCACCCACTTCCTGTCTTCCTGCCCCGAATCTCCGCCTCTTCCTCTTCTCTTAAAGCTGAGCTGAAATACGGCCTTGGCGTAACAGCCCTCTAAATTAACTCCTTCTCACCCTGTGCGTTTCTCAATGACCGTCATTAGCATATAATAGGTGTGGAAATGAGGAGTCGAGGCCACGGGTGCCCTACGGCGCCCTGCGTCTGCCCCGGGCTTTAATCACACGCCCAAAGTTCATCCTTATAAACATGTCACCCTGCTGCGTAATTAACTGTCTGGCTTTTACATAATGGATCTGCTACCTGTGGGCTTCCTGTCGGTCTGGAAACCTCCCTGTGCTGGCCATTCTCTGTCTCACACACACACGCCCACACACACACACACACACACACACACACACACACACACACACACACACACAGACTCCCTCCCTCTTGGCACTTACTCACTGACTGATACTCTTCCAATAATTGCAGACCTGGCTTCTTGCTCGTCCAAATGCCTTTTACTTATTTAAACTGTTTGCTTTAAACGCCATTGAAGCCAATTAAAGGAGGCATAATTCAGGCAGACAGGAGGAAAAGAGTGGCGACGTCCTTTTCCACTCCTGTCTCGGTTAACAACCAAGAAATATTCTTATCCCATTAGGGAATAAAGAAAAAAAACAGAAAATAATGAGTTCTTACTATTCTATTAAACAGAATAAAAAAAACATTAAATATATAAAAATAATAATACTAATAATAATACCAGCACCAAAATAGAATACAATTCAATTAAATTACATAATTTTGTTTGTGATTAAATAAATTATTGGATTTATAAGTAAAATGTTTTATAAGTGGATATTTTTATTTTATTACTTATTGTGGGTGTGATTTATTTATTTATTTATTTTAATCTGTCAGCCAATGATTGTTTCTATTAAAAATTTATGAATAGATTCTATAAAACAGAATAGCAATAAAAAAACTTTAATATATTTAAGCTATAAAAATAATCATAACAGCGCCCACATGGTATGCAATAAAATTAAATAACTTTGTTAATGATTAAAGAAACTCTTAGATTTATAAATAAATGTTTTATAAACAAATAGTTTTATTTTATTAGTTTAATATTCAGTAATATTTATAATTATTTTACTTAATAAATGTTTTATAATAATAAGAAGAAAAAGAACAACATAACCACAACAATACTAATAATAATAACAACAATAATATCATAAAGAAAGCTACAGTAGTGGTGATGTCACATGATCGCATAGTAGTTTATAATAGTGCAGAAGCTTTTAAAAGGCTTTTTCTGTATAAAATGTTCAAAGAGAGAGAGAGAGAGACTTTATTCATTTTAACAGGCTGTTAATAAATGCGATTGTAAATGGGACTTGTCACCGCACACCACGCCGGTCAATATCTCAGCCGACAGGAGCCGAGGGTCACGTTTACGTCAGCGCCATGATGGATACGTATCCAATAATTGATGAAGGGGCGCCGTTATTGTCACTTTCACTCCTCACTCTATTGCCTATTAAACGCTGTTTGCCTTAAGTACCATACGGTGCAATTACACACAAGAGAGAGAGAGAGAAAGAGAGAGAAAGAAAGAGAGAGAGAAATTTAACATAAAAGCAGCAATATGTGAGTAGTAGAACACTGTGTGTGGTGCTGTTATAGGAAAACAATCAGGACTGACAACATAATGTAAAGTGACCTGTGTAACTGTTAGTCCTAGTGATGGAGGCGTGGCCTGTGTATCTGTTAGTCCTAGTGATGGAGGGGTGGCCTGTGTATCTGTTAGTCCTAGTGAGGGAGACGTGGCCAGAGTATCTATTAGTCCTAGTGATGGAGGCGTGGCCTGTGTATCTGTTAGTCCTAGTGATGGAGGCGTGGCCTGTGTATCTGTTAGTCCTAGTGATGGAGGCGTGGCCTGTGTATCTGTTAGTCCTAGTGATGGAGGCGTGGCCTGTGTATCTGTTAGTCCTAGTGATGGAGGCGTGGCCTGTGTATCTGTTAGTCTTAGTGATGGAGGCGTGGCCTGTGTATCTGTTAGTCCTAGTGATGGAGGCGTGTAATTATGATAGACTTATATAAATATATGTAAGAAAAAGAAGCATCAATTGTTATTAAGTGTTTTATTGATATAAATTTAATCACAAAGTTACAAACCAGTGCAAAATGCAAGCGCAATAGTGAACAAAAAGAACGAGCGGATTTTAAATCCATAGCTAATAGCAAGAATCCAGATACAGGAGTAGATCCTGAGGAAATGTAACATCTGCCACACAACACATTAGAGAGACTTTCTTAGAAATTTCTTTTTGCCGTAGGATCTGAACAGGGACGAAACTTTGGACCCTTGTCATGTTGTAATTGTGAAACTCTGAAAGAGCTGCAATTGCACATTTCTGACACGCAGCACTGCTTTTCAGCGTCTGATCAAAGCTCCATGTCTGATAACCGAATCAATTTTTTGGGGGGTCTTTTGTTTTTCCGCTGAATGATGCACGTTTAAGCTGTAACCTTCAGGCACTGAGAGAAATAAAGGAAAAGAGAGAGGTGGGATGGTGGAGGGGAGAGAATGTGCTTTTATTACTCAAGGAAATGTCAAAAAAAAGAGGTAGAAAAAAAATCAATAAAGTTAGCAGAAGTCTTATGTAAAGTTAGAAGTCTTTACCGAGTTTAGAGCTGGAAATCAGGCAGTGATTAAAATATGAAATGCTTTAGCAGGAAAGAATAGAGCAGGGAGAAAAAAAGGGAAGTGCCTGGGAGATGGAGAGATTAAAAGATTACGTGTCTGTCTTCTTCTCAGCTTCTCGTCCTTCATGATTGAAGTGTCTGTCTGCCACCCTGCCGCTTTTTTCCTTCTTTTACCGAGCTCCAGAACAGAGAAGTCAATGAGAGAGAGCAAAAGATAAAGAGAGAGATAGGGAGAAAGAGAGAGAGATAGATTAAGTGCAAAACAATCATTACAGTCAATGCCACAGATGATAAAAAAAAAATTTTCCTTATACTCGATAAGCAGAATGATGAACTGATATATATTTAAAAAAAACAAAAATGAGATGGTGATTAACGCTTTCTTTTTATCTTTTGAAGCTATTTGGCATTTGGAGCGTCTCAATTGTTGTTAGTCTTTCAGCTTCACCCGGCGAGGGGTCGCCAAAGCGGGATTTCCAGTCCGCACAACAACTTGGCACAGGTTTTTACGCCGGATGCCCTTCCTGACGCAACCCTCCCATTTTATCCGGGCTTGGGCTCGGCACTGCATCCAGTGGCTGGGGGGTTTGGGCACCAGGGCCCGGGCCTTTCACATGGCAGGCGAAACACCTACCACTGAGGATATCATCAAAAAGTTGATTTATTTCAGTAGTTCAATTCAAAAACTGAAACTCATATATTATATAGATTCACACCTAATAGACCGACATATAAAGTGTTTTTTTTTTTCATTCGCTGTGACCTTTTTCACTATATTCTAATTTTCTAAGATCCTGAATTTTGGCTTTTACTTAGCTGTAAGCCATAATCATCAAAACTAGAAGAAATAATGATGCCTAATATGTTACCTGAACATTAAATGAGCATGATGTGAGATCACTTAAACACTTGGGAACATAAAGACTGGAGTGATGGAGAAAGGTCATGTGACCTGATGAGTCCTGATTGAGTCCCTATCCCAGAGCGATGGGCGTGTCAGGGTGAGAAGGGAAGGACATGAAGCGATGCTCCCATCATGCATAGTGTCCACTGTACAAGCCTCTGGAGACAGTGTTATGATCTGGGGTTGATCAGTTACTCAGGTCTAGACTCAGTAACGTTATGGGGCAATAAAATGAAGAAAGCTGACCACCTGAATGTACTGAATCATCGGGTCATCACATCTATGGAGGGTTTCTTCTTCCCGGGTGGCACGGCCGTATTCCAGGAATCAGGTGTAAAAGAGTGGTACTGGGAGCACAAGGAATTATTTTCACATATGAACTGGACACCATAGTTCTGACTTAAAACCCATTAAAAGTATAGATTGGGATTAGACTCAAGACAAAATCTGTCTCTTCATTTTTTTTTTTTTTTTTTTTTTAGTAATTCTAAAGGAAAGTATACACAGAGGCGCCAGCCTGGCATAACCATTCAGTCCTGTTTGATGTTTCCATGTAGCAAGAAACATTTTTACAGAGCTGCTGTGCAGGTGTGTGTGTGTGTGTGTGTGTGTGTGTGTGTGTGTGTAATTAACGAGCTCTCCGGCTGGGCTATGCACTGACAGATGGGGATTAAAAGACGCTAATGTAGAAACGGCGTCCAGTGACCTTCTGAAGAGATTGACTTCGCTTGAATGGAAATGAAATTGAGTAAATCATGACCTGACACACACACACACACACACACACACACATACACACACACTGCTTCCCTCGCATCACTCGCTGTGATCCGGTCCGGCCAGGCAGAGCTCCATAAATCACACACAGAGAGAAGCAGGAGAAAGACAGAGAGAGAGAGAGAGAGAGAGAGAGAGATCCTGTTACAATTTCTACACTTATGACTTATCCAGGTGCACACTTTTATACTTCTGTAGTGAACTTGGATCAACAGTGGAGATGAACCACTTTAACTAAAACAAAGAAAATTTCAAGTGTTATAATAATAATAATAATAATAATAATAATAATAATAATAATAACAGTGGCCCAGGTATAAAACTAATATAAAAACTTAACTATGAGTGCTTAACTACTCTAAACACAAAGTCACACTCTAACCAACCATAGACAAAACCGACCAAAAGACAAAATTTATGATGGAAAAAACCCCAGTGCTGTCACTTGCACTCAGATTTTTTTATATTTTAATAGGATCCAAAATGAAAAGCCTGGCCTGTATATATATATCGTCTGATCTACTCTATATAATCTGAGGTCTGATCTACTCTACATAAGATTTCTGAAGTGTAATCTACTTTATATAAGATATCTAAGTTCTGATCTACTCTGTATAAGATATATGAGGTCTGATCTACTTTATAAAAAATATCTGTAGGCTGATCTACTTTGTATAAGATATCTGAGGTCTGATCTACTCTATATAAGATATCTAAGGTCTGATCTATTCTATATAAGATATCTGCGGTCTAATCTACTTAATATAGGATATTTGTAGTCTGATCTACTCTATCTAAGACATCTAAAGTCTGATATAATTTGCATGAGATATCTGAGGTCTGATCTACTATACAAAATATCTGTAGTGTGATCTACTCTATATAAGAAATCTAAAGTCTGATCTACTGTATAAAAAATATTTGTAGTCTAATCTATTCTATATAAATTTTCTGTAGTCTGATCTACTTTATATAAGATATCTAAGGTCTAATCTACTCTATATAAGATATCTGTAGTCTGATTTACTCTATATAATCATCTGAGGTCTGATCTACTCTATATAAGATATCTGAGGTCTGATCTACTTTATATATTGTATCTGAGGTGTGATTTACTCTATATAAGATATCTGTGGTCTGATTTATTGTATATCCAATATTAGTGGTCTGATCTACTTTGTATAAGATATATGTAGTCTGATTTACCCTATATCAGACATTAGTGGTCTGATCTGCTTTATATAGGATAGCTGTGGTCTGATTTACATCATATCAGATATTAGTGGCCTGGTGTACTTTATTTTTGATATAAGTGGCCTTATCTGCTTAACATAAGATATCTGTGGTCCAATCTACTCTATATTGGATATTAGTGGTCTGATTGACTCTATATAAGATAACTCTGATCTGATCTACTCTATATAAGACATTAGTTGTCTGACCTACAATAAATAAAATATACGTAGTCTGATCTACTCTATATCGAATATAAGTAGCCTGTTGTACTTTAAGTAAAAAATTAGTGATGTGATGTACTCTGTATATTAGTGGTATATTTGTGGTATGATCTGATCTATATAAGGTATATTTGGATCAACTTGCACTGTAAAAAATAAATTGTAACTTTTACAGTAAAAACCGGCAGCTGTGGTTGCCAGAATTTTACCGTAAAAAAATAGGGTAGCAATGTTTTTGGTTGTAGGGATTGCACTTAATATACTGTATATTTTACAGATTTTAATATTTTTTTAAATGGTTTATAACTGTCTAATTAACATGTTTATGTTGTTATGAAAAAAAAGTTTTTTTCCAGGATTACATTGTAACAAATACAAATCATAACCATGTTTTTTACAGCTCAAAACTGTCTAATTTAAATATTTATGTTGTAATAATAATGGTTTATTTCCATCTTTTTTATAGCTCAGAACTCACTCACTCATCATCTATACAGCTTTATCCTGTATATAGGGGGAGGATACCTGGAGGAAACCCGCCATGCACGGGGAGAACATACAAACTCCATACACACAGAGACGGGAATTGAGCCTGGCCGGGAATCGAACCCGGACCCTGGAGGTGGAAGGCGACAGTGATAGCGGCTGTCCTTGCCACAGTGATCAAATAGCGGAATACCGTTCACTACTACACTACAAGTCCTGGTTAATGTAAATTAGACGGCTATAAACCATAGAAAAATATTAAAATCTGTAAATTATACAGTGTAATGAGTGCAATCCCATACATCCAATAACGTTGCTACCGTATTTTTATGGTAAATTTCTGGCAACCACAGCTGCCAGTTTTTTTACCGTAAAATTTACGGTTTATTTTTTACAGAGCAGATATTATTCAGATTTTTAAACTCTATCAACAAAGGTTTAGTAAAATATAAACTGATGCTTCAGTATATTAGTAACAAATACCTTCTCTGAGAGTTTATATGTTACATCCATAACGCATAATGGCTTACCCATAATGCTTATTAAACTGATGAAGACAAAATAATGTTTTCCTTTTTATAAATACAGTATATCATAGATTTTAATGCAATTAACCATATTTTCATATGTTTTTAACTGTTAAATTATGGTCTAACAAGGTCCTACCACGGTCGTGAAAATGGGAACCAATACAGTGGTCACCATCAGCCTCCATGGTCCCTAGTTGGACTACAGAGATTCCTAGATGGATGGATGGATTTACTCTACTGTATATAAAATAGTGGTTTGATCTACTTTATAAAAGATATTGAATAAAAGATATTCGATCTACCCTATATAAATATGGCTTTGATCTACTCTATGTAAGATAGTTTTGGTCTGATCTGCTCAATAAAAGATATCAGTGATCTCACCCACTCATAAAACAGGTATTGGTCATTTGGTCTACTGTATATTATATATCAGCCTAATTTACTTTACATGCAGTATCTATTGTCTTATCTGCTCTATATAAGTTATTCATGGTCTAATTAACTATTGCTAATTAGTGTTGGGTTTAACGCGTTACAAAGTACTTGGATTACTTTTTTAATGTAACAAGTAATCTAACGCGTTAGGTCGCCATTTAAGTGCTCAGTTATTTAGTTACTTTTTAAAAAATGTAATCCGTTATTTAGACAATTTATGCAATCCGTGAGCCAGACAGCAGTCATTCCAAATCCCTTAGTGTGTGTGTGTGTGAAAGTCATTCTACTGTATAAGCCCCGCCCCCAATAACACGCCCCCCTCTGTTATTCCTGCTGTTATACACGTATCTCACCTAATGTATGCAGTTCGACTATTTAAGGACCGATGCACAGAAAGATGGAAACCTAATCACAGCACCAAAACTCACGGGGAATCGTGATGAACCGTACTTACAGCCACCGTGGGAAACCACGTAGGTGAGATAGGGGTATTAGTATGTGAGATAGGGGTATTAGTAGGTGAGATGGGGGTATTAGTGGGTGAGATAGGGGTATTAGTAGGTGAAATAGGGGTATTAGTAGATGAGATGGGGGTATTAGTAGGTGAGATAGGGGTATAAGTGGGTGAGATAGGGGTATTAGTAGGTGAAATAGGGGTATTAGTAGATGAGATGGGGGTATTAGTAGGTGAGATAGGGGTATTAGTGGGTGAGATAGGGGTATTAGTAGGTGAAATAGGGGTATTAGTAGGTGAGATGGGGGTATTAGTAGGTGAGATAGGGGTATTAGTAGGTGAGATAGGGGTATTAGTAGATGGGATAGGGGTATTAGTAGGTGAGATAGGGGTATTAGTAGGTGATATAGGGTATTAGTAGGTGAGATAGGGGTATTAGTAGGTGAGATAGGGGTATTAGTAGATGGGATAGGGCTATTAGTAGGTGACATGGGGGTATTAGTAGGTGAGATAGGGGTATTAGTAGGTGAGATAGGGGTATTAGTAGTTAACAGATTATGGGTCAAACTTGACTGAGTGATGATGGTAGAATAATTATAAAGGTCTTGACTAAAACAACATGCATGAGGAATCACAAAGGAGTTGTTTATTTTCTGCAATGGAAAAGTACTGAACTAGTTACTATTACAGTATCAGAAAGTAACGCTGTAATGTGACTGATTACTTTTGAAAGACAGTAATTTTGTAATGTAATTAGTTACTTTAAAAAGTAACGTCCCCCAACACTGTTGCTAATATATCATCAATTTCTTAAACTATATAATATATTTGTTGTCTGATGTGCTCTGTATCACTGGTCTCATCAACTCTATATAAGATATCTGTGATTTTATCGGCTCTATAAAAGATATCAGTGGTCTGATCTACTATACTGTATATATAATCGTGTTAATATGTAATAATATGTTTATATAGCTATATCTCTGGGTTAGGTGCTAAGGATCCCCCTCTTTCCCAGAGAGCGTGTCTCTCCCTAGTCACTGCCTCTGCCCAGAGATTAAAGTCAGGACAAGAAGAACCCCTAATTCCACATCTGTTCCTTTCATGGAGAACACTGAGGTACAACAAGAGTGGAGTATTCATGCCTTGAACCGCCTGTGTAAAAGGGGCTTGTGAAGTGATAAAAGGAGTGTTTGCATGAAAGTATAGCATGATGCGGTGATGAGTTAAGAGAGTTAGAAACTAAAGAGGTAAAGCTCTAAGGCACTGAAGTACTGCTCATCACTCTCTTTGGTGGGGATAAAGTCTTTTAGCAATATTATAATCACAAAGTGAACACACACATACACTACCACAATGTCATATATGGTATATGTTTTACTTTAAGCTTTAACTTTACACCTATTATGAAAATTTTTAACAAAAAATAATGGCACTTATCAAAATTATTGTGAAATATACAGCAATTGATAATTATGCATGCTAGCTGTTTAGTGTTTTGTTTTCTTTCAATTAGGCAAAATTCACTTCTTATACAGAAACAACTACATTTTTCCTTTTTGTCAGATCTTTTTAAGAACGATCTGGAAGGATATTGGTGAACCATCATTCTTGAGGAGGAAATGCGCTCTGAAAAACAACCTGAATTAGCGCGATGAGAGATCACTTAAGAACAAATCAAATTGTAAAAAAAAAAAAAAAACAGTAGACCTAACCCTATAATGACAACATGAAAAAAGTTTGCTTGAGATTTTTGCAAATGTATTTTTTTTTTAAAAATTGAGAAAGCACATGTTCATAAGTATTCACACCCTTTGCCATGAAGCTCATAATTGAGCTCAGACGCATCCTGTTTCCCCGATCATCCCGTTCCCCCCGATCATCCTTGAGATGTTTCTGCAGCTTAATTGGAGTCCACTTGTGGTAAATTAAGTTGATTGGACGTGATTTGGAAAGACACACACCTGTCTATATAAGGTCTCACAGTTGACAGTTGAAGTCAAAGGAATTGTCTTGGGGCACAGATCTGGGTAAGGTTACAAAAAAATCTCTGCTGCTTCGAAGGTCCCAATGAGCACAGTGGCCTCCATCATCCGTAAGTGGAAGAAGTTCGAAACCACCAGGACTCTTCCTAGAGCTGGCCGGCCATCTAAACTGAGCGATCGGGGGAGAAGAGCCTTAGTCAGGGAGGTGACCAAGAACCTGATGGTCACTCTGTCAGAGCTCCAGAGGTCCTCTGTGGAGAGGGGAGAACTTTACAGAAGGACAACCATCTCTGCAGCAATCCACCAATCAGGTCTATGTTATTATTATAATTTTTTTTTTTACATTTTTTAAGTCTACACTAGTCTCGAAGCTGCCCGAAAGTGTTTGTGTTAAAGCTGCAGCTCAGATAATGATTTTTTTTCCCACCTTAAATTCCTCTCTTTCAATTCTCCTCCACATTTATGCTGTTTTAGTTTCTGTGCGAGTAAGGCCACACCCCTCCAGCAGAAAACAACTGGACTGAGTAACTGGCTGGGGAAGGGTGCACTTCTTATATGAGGTCACAAAAGCGGGAAATCTAATTGGCTTTTTAAAAAATTAGGTAAGGTTTGTTTGTTTTTTGGTATGTATATATATATATATATATATATATATATATATATATATATATATATATATATATATATATATATTTTTTTTTTTTTTTTTTTTTTTTTTTTTTACATAAAATTTTTAGTTTTTTGCTTCAATCCCAAACTGTGCAAATTACATTATTTTGTTTTCCTACAGACCTGAAGGTCACAAAGTTTGACCAATGGATGTATTTTTTTGTTATTTTTTTGTATTTATCCAATCAAAATTGATATCTCATGTCATGTTGGTATAAAAAGAGAGAGAGAGAGAAAAAGAGAGAGAAAATCTAAACATCTTTTATGTGTAGAAAAAAATAAATTAAATTAAATCCAAGAAATGGTTAACACATAGCTGTTTGCGGGTCCTTGCTAGCAACCAGAAGGTTTAAAATCAGAAGTTCAAATCCCAGAACGAGGAAGTGAACCATAAACAGCTTGGATTCTATAATTTGCATTTCTCTAGACAAAATGTAGCTTAGATCTGTCCAACATCTGTCACTCCATCATCATCATCATCATCATCATCATCACCATCTTCCCTCTTTTTCACACTAAAGCTCGAGCACTAAAATGCCTCTGAAGTCCAACAGCTGGATTTCCCAGTAACTTAAAGCACATTAGTGTGTGTGTGTGTGTGTGTGCGTGTGTGCGTGCGTGCGTGCGTGTGTGTGTGTGTGTGAGATTAATTATTTGTGATGGTGACCTGGCAAGGTCTGGGACTTTTTATTTTTATTTTTTTATAAACAACACCAAAGAAAACATCTGTGTGAAATTTACTGTTTGACCCAACAAGATCTTGGCAGCTGAGGTTGGTTGGTCACCATAAACTCACTGCAGGTGTTGATGAGAGTGAGACTGGGCTGTAACAATAATCCCAACACACACACACACACATACACTCAATCCTCTTCTTCATGTGGCTGCAGTAAACATCTCAGACTCTCATGATAAAGGTGAACTCTCAGGTTGCTGTTTGGTTCTGGATTCTTAATAGACAAAAGGTGTTGATTAGTTTTCTTTAACAGCAGCTCTGACAATAGTGCAGGTTACTGTTATGGATACGTTATTGGTTCGAGAGCAACATGGCACACACACCACACAGCTCACACTCCACTAATACATTGGATGTTTCTCATCTGTTTTTTAATTTCTTTAGATCATCTTGATCTTTCAGATCATATTGCATTTTTAGATCTTTCACTTGCTGCACTTTGTCAAACACATTCTATTTATGTGATTTCATGATTCTATAGATCTGGCACTAATCAGGCCTGGGTGTGGCAAGTGGAGTTTAACTCAGCTTTCCAAAACATTCATAATTTAACTTGGGGTAATTACTTTTTCACACAGGGCCAGGCAGGTTTGGACATTTTTCCCCCCTTAATAAAGGAATTAATCATTTAAAAACTGCATTTTGTATTTACTCAGATTATTTTGGTGTAATATCATCTTATTGATGATCAATATTTATTGGATCTGTTGTAGATTTTGTAAGTTTGCCAACTTATGAATAAATGAAGGGTTTGTAATATTTTATCGTAGGTTTATTTTAAAGGATAGAGACAGAATATCAACCCTAAAATATATTAAAAAAAAAAACACATTATATAAATGTTGTAAATTGAGTTGTGAATAATATAGGTATTTGATCCTCTTCCAACCAACAATAATTCATAATAAATGATAATACACACATTTTTTAAGATAATTTAAGAAGGTGATTCTAATGACAACTACTGTAGTTATGTGTGTAAAAGCCACCTGTCCACAGAATCCCTATCTTCCATTTCACTCTTACCCCCATGGGCAAGACCAGAGAGCTGCCAAAGAACTTCAGGGACAAGAATGTAGACCTGCACAAGGCTGGAATGGGATACAAGACCATCAGCAAGCAGCTCGGTGAGAACTGTTGGAGCGATTACTTACAAATTACACAAAGCAACCATTAACTGCTCTCGGTTTCACCACCTTTAAGATTTCACCTCATGGTGTACAGTACGGATGATCATGAGAAAAGTGAGGGACCAGCCCAGAACTACACGGGAGGAGCTTGTGAATGATCTCAAGGCAGTTGGGACCACAGTCACCAAACAAACCATATGGGATCACCTGCAAATTTCAAAAGCAAAAAAGTTTTTGTTTAATAATTTATATCAATACTGGGAATTTCAAAACTAAGAAATAACACATACGTCATTACATAATTAAGCAACAACAACAACAACAGCAACAGTTATTTTAGGACATGAAGGTCGGCTGTTCTGGATCAGTTCTTGCAAGAACAGTATTGTGTCGAGTGTGTTTGTAAAACCCATCAAGCTCCATGAGGAAACTGTCTCTCATGAAGACCTGCCCTGGAGAGCAAGACCAAAACTGAGCTCTGCTGCAGAGGAGACGTTCATTTAGAGTCACCAGCCTCAGAAATCACCAATTAACAACCAGCACCTCAGATTAGAGCTTTACAGAGCAGATCTCACTGCACATACACTTACTGTACACGTCTCAATATCATCTCAATATCAACCGTTCAAAGGAGATTGTTGTGTGTTTTGGATAATAAACGCCTTCAGTATTGTTTTACAGTGTAGAAAGAAATAAACATCAGACAAAACCATGGAATTAGAAGGAGTGTACAAATTTTTGAGCGGTAGTGTAAATACACAAGAACACACACAGGTGCATCTCAATAAATTAAAATATCATCAGAAAGTTGATTGATTTCAGTAATTTAAAGGGAAAGGTGACACTCGTATATTATATAGATTCATTGCACACAAACTGATATAATTCAAAATACTGTATAAACCTCATTCTAAGTGGGCGTGGCCTGCTGTGAATGATTAAAATGTATTTTTATTTGTATACAGCTAACTGAGATTGCAATCTCCGAAGCCCAGTAAACCACATTTAGGACAAAGACAAAGTGCTGGAGCTTCATCTAGTCAAGGTCGAACCCCAGACCCTGATCCAGCTGCTGCTCTGCTGTTCACTCGATATCCCTTTTAATTGCGTCTCGTTGCTTTGCAGCTTATCGATTAGCGCGCGTGGCGCTCTCGCCGCCTGCACCGCATTGTATTTCTGCGTGGCATATTCATTTATTTACCTCTCCGTGTCTCTCCATGCATCATCGGTGCGTCCATCTATCTATCTCTCTGTCCCGGGAGAGCACTTCAATCCAAGAGCTGCAGTAATTATTACTCCCAGTCTATAATTGAGTGATTTGATTTAAGATTGTTCTGTCGCTCCTTCTTCACCTCGGCTCACGCGACACGTCGACACAAAATGAGAGTTTGAATTATGGAAATGAAAAATAGATATATATATATTTATCCTCGTAGACCGAAAGACTGATAGACTGATAGACGTCCTTCGTCCTTTTCAGACAGAGAGGAAGCGGGCGAACGGAGAATACGGGCGAACGAATAATTATGGCAAATCGATAGCGAATTAAAGCATTCTAAAACTTTATCAGCTTTTCATTTCAGAATTAAAGGTGATAAAGAGCCATCGGAGACAGAACCCGGCTCTGTGGGGAGACATGGCATTGTAATTACGCTTCTTTTCTCTCACTTCTTCATTCATAATTAATTAATTTCTCATAAAACCCGAGAGAAAAGAACAATGCGCTACCGTTCCTTTTCCCCTGTTCCTTTCTTCCTCCTCTCTGCTGTCGTTCTTTTCTCTCCAGCCTTTGAAGGCAGAGAGCAGATATTGGGGACCTGCCTTATGAGCGAGGACGACTCATTTCCATAGTGTTTTCCGAGGCCTCTTTAGTGCCGCTGCCTCGGGGCTTCAATAATAAAGACTGTTTTTTGCAAGAGGCAAGAGCGAGAGAGAGCGAGAGAGAGAGAGAGAGAGCGAGAGAGAGAGAGATGTTTAATGTACAGTAAAAGAGTAACTGTTTTCTATACTTGCATTTTTTTTACTGAAATCGTTGCTTGTAACCATGACAACGCTTATCATCACAATCTGACAATCTAAAGTCCTAGCTACTATCGGCTACCTAGCTATTTCATCAAAAGAATTGTTATGAATTATTTTGGTTAATAAAAGTATAACGGTATAAAAAAGGTTTTGACACTTGCTTGGATTTTTTCTTGAAAAACTGAAAATCACCATCACTATCAGAGCACGACATGAGGAATTTAGAATCTTGTAAAAGAAAAATATGAATATTGATGGTAAATGGTTTTACAGTTTATTAAATACTTCATCATATTAGCAGCATCTGGACTTTCATTGCTATCTTCTAATTCTGATTTATTTTTTAAACCAAATATCTGACCCACAATTTTCCTCTAATGAGATTAAGATTTTTTTTCTTAATCTATTCTGACTTTTTTTTTTTTAATTCCTGATTTATTTTCACAATATTTTAGTGTTTTCTTAAAATATGATCCGTGTTTGGTAGATAAAATAGAACTGATAACCATTCTTAACTAATACCAGCTAACAGACTAGCCTAGCTTGTGCTCTCGTGTCGTAGGTGAAAAATTGAAAGAAGCATTCGCAAACACACACACACACTGTTATTGTTTTAGAAACTGAAGCTGATTAGGAGCTCACAGTATCACTGCGGGGTTTTTTTTTTTAAGTTTTTCTTATCCTAAAATTATTATTTCTGTCCAACCTTTTCTTTAGGAATGCAAGTTTGTTTTGAAATGTATTTAAAGATATCTTTCACCAGGAATTATTAATATGGAACTGGGTTGAGAACTCTTCAACCAGTCAATTTTACCCAACCAGTGAGTAAAATTGAAACTCTATTTGGGTTAAATTAGAATAACCCAAATCTAACATAAACACTCTCTGTAAAACAATAAAACCAAGAGGAAACCTGTACATCTGATTTGAGTTGCATTTATTTGTTTGCATTTAATACAAAGTTTAACACTTTTTATAAAGACGTTTTCATTTTAACTACTACTATTTTATTTACCTTTAAAGAACAAGAACAAAAAAACTTACAAAAAAACAAATTATTGACTCATGTCCATCAATCTAATCTACAGTATGCTGGAGAAACTTCCAGGTGGGAAGACACTGTTTTGTGCAGGTAACATCAAAGACAAAAAAAAGAACAACTTTAAAATAAACATCAAACAGCTTCCACCAAAGAGTCTGTCTCAATAGCATTCCCTCCAACAATGGGAAAGGTCCGTCACGTCCCCCTTGTCTCATCACCAAAACATGGAACAATGCTCCAGACATCTCCATATTTGCAGATCTGTGATGAATAGCATTTAATTTTTTATTTTATTGCCACCTATTCTTTAAGTAAATGAAAAAAAAGTATGATTTGACTTGTAATTCTCATATATTTATTTACCTTTTTCCATGTGATGTCCCACCTGATCGAGAACAATGAGTAATTGTTGTGTAGTGACCATTTTATCTCAGGTGGCATCATCAGGAAAGAAACGTTGGGTGAATATAAGCGCAATAAATATCCAGTATACACGAAGGCCATTTTTACAAATGAGCTCCAGGAACCTTCCTGGAAACACTCGAACCCAAAGTCTGTTTCCTTTTGATCAGAAGACTCAGTCTGTCAGACAGTGAGACAGGTGGAGGCCAAGGTACAGTAGGGACGGAAATAAAATGTCGATGTAAACTGATTTTCCAAATGCAGAGGTGAGATGAAACTGAGTTCACGTACTTCATTACTGTACTTTACATATTTTTCCCATCTGTACTTCCGTTGAGTTGTTTTGTTTACTTTTACTCCACTCTAAAGTACGGCAGTTTTCTGTGCTTTTACTTAACTACATTTCTGCATGGCATCGCATCACCTGGCTACAGTGGTGTGAAGTGGGAATTTTGCCAGCTGCTGAGTTTTAGGTGTAATTATATTAGTCCAACAGGTGTAGCTATCGGGAAGAGAAAGAGAGAGAGAGAGAGAGAGACTCAAAGTGCTATTGTGAGATAATACAAGCTAGAATGCATAAATTCTACTTTTACTTTTTATTTTCCCTATTGATTCTCTACTTAGGTGGTGTAGCGGTTAGCACCTGCAGGGTCTGGGTTTGAGTCCCATCCAGGTTCAGTCTCTGTGTGCATGGTGTTTGCGTCTCTCCCCCTGCGTGGTGGCTTTTCACAGTCCAAAGACATTTTGTGTGCGCTGTGATGGAGTGGCACCCTGTCCAGTGTGTACCCCGCCTCGCGCCCTAAGTCTCCAGGGACAGGCTCCAGGCCCCCACGACGCTGTATACAGGATAAAGCGGTAAAGACCATGACAAGTGAGTGAGCGAGAATCTCTAGTTTTACTCACGAACAGGATTTTGTATTCAGTTTAATATTAAATCTTAATCTCAAAATTGAGCAACTCCTGTATATGGTGGATGTGATTCACATGACTGTAATAATGTTATATATTATAGATTTTATATTATA